>NC_135444.1:5145308-5445308 GCF_051991255.1 Vanacampus margaritifer
TCTCTTTCCGGACATTTTCCGACACACGCGCAGACATGTTCGTATGTACCGTTGTTCGTAACTCGAATGTTCGTAAGTAGGGGAGCGTCTGTATAAAAAAATAACTACAGCACATTTTAAAGCATTCTCTATTTTGGCTTCAGTACTCTGGAATGCCCAACTCACGTAAATTAGAGCAGCTATCTCATGAAATGTTTAATTTAAATCTTAAGACTTAACACGCTGGTATTTAATTTATCTACATGTACAGTAGGCCTGTTTTACTGCTGCTTCTTCTCTGTCCTCTTCCCTCCTCTCCTGCTTTTAGAGTTGGCGATGATTAAATATGAGGTTGTCACTGTTGGTCTGCAATGACCAACCAGGACAAGATCTGCAGCCTGGTCATCTTGGAAGGAGGATCCCTCCATCTGTGATGCCTTTTCAAGGTTTCTTCTTTCTGCCCCAATTTTTTTTTGTTTTGTTTTTTGTTTTTCCTTGCCCGGTTGGGATGTTTAGATCTGTGATATGGGCCTGTAAAGCCCTTTGTAGTTTTGTGATTAAGGGCTATACAAATAAATTTGGTTTGGCTTTAACACGTCACAAAAAAACAAAAATGCAGTCTTTATCAAACAATGTCCAAGAAATAAAAGTCAAGGAAATCGAAAGTCTTACCCAAATTTCCTCCATTCATGACATCTCCTTCGTGTGATACACTCAACGAAATGGGCTCAATGAGCTCACTGCCCAGGCCATTGGTCAGCCCCTCCAGAGTAGCCAGATATTTAATCTTCAGGTCGTATAGAGTGATGTCGCTGACCCTGGCTGTTCGGTGGTTGAATTCATTGAGGAATTTCTTGAAGACATTATTTATGCGGATGCGGGTCAAAATGTTACGCTGTTTTATGTTTGCATCAAGCGCCTCTGGAATGAATCGTCTGTAGCTGAAGGAATGAAGACAGACAAAAAAAGGATCTCTATTAGAAATACTTCTCATTACCTAACGTATGTTACACACATGAATTGTGTGGTGATAGTAATAATGATAAAAATAATAGTAATAACAGTGATAATATCATCGCTTTCTCAACACAGGTTGCTACTTTGCTCTGTGTTAGCATATTGGAATTTCTCATTTCTCATTAAAATAGTACCTGACTATAGAGCAATATTTAAAAACCTTATCAATCTGTCTTAGCATTTTTGCAACTCATGTCGCCTTCTTACTTTATGTTCGCATACCAATAGACTATATATGCACGCAGCAATTCCGTGTTTGGGGTGCTAACTTCCAGTCACTAGGCTAATACGATAAAAATGACAGCATCAATTTCTTCAAACTCCGTATCTGCTTTTAACAGGCCATCATGCTATTTTCCACAGTTAACTGCAGGCATATACTAACCTGGCAAAAGCCAGATTGATAATTGTGATTCATCTAAACCTGCAGGACTCCGGCCCTCAAGGATTGAGAATGCCTACCCCTGACTTAAGTGATTATAACATGTGTTACTTTCGTTAATAAACTAAATCATTTAATGAGTTACTGCCTCCGCAAAATTTTATTTGGAATTTAATGTTTGTGGACTTTTTGTAATGTTCTTGATATTTAAGAAGAATTCATGCTCCATAATTACCCAATATCGTAGTCAAGTGAAGAAAAAAAACACAAAACTGAATAGAACTGAACTCTTGTGAATAGAAATTGAATCGATTGAGGAAATTAGAATCAATACCCAGCTTTAATATTCATTTTCACTTGAAATGTCTACAGAAACTGCATTCTCTAGTTTAATTTTATAGATTTTAACTGTATAAAGACCAAGAGAGTCAAGACATTCTCTGATGCAAGTGGATGTCTTACTTGAATTTTTGAGAAGCAGTGGACAGGGGCATATCCATGGTCATGGCATAGTGGGTAATAGCGAGCACAGCCATTCCCAAACATTCATTCTCCATCTCGCGCTGCTCGACCTCAGACAGACATGTTCGAAGAGGTACCATACCTGTTTGAAAATCATTCTGGCCCTGGAAGACAAATACGAAAATATATGAAAATTAGTCAATGTAATTAATGAGGAGACATGTTTATTTGTATTTCGGTACTCAAGTGTATGTTTTGAAATTCAACTGTAAACTACAACCAATCAATTTGGGTACTGATTTGACATCTGACAGCCCATCTTTAGGAGCTCCTGGTTTTTCTGTAGTACAACAAGTAGACTAGAATGTCAGAATCGGCAGCCTGGCCGGCGGCCATGGCAGCCTAATCAGGCCCCAGGTGAGCAGCCCTCATGACCGACTGGGAGAGGCAGTCAGCAACGTAGTTGTCCTTGCCAGTCATGTGCAGGATTGTCTGGCAGTGGGCCGACGTCGCTGCCTTCCAAACAACAGCTGGTCTTGGGCATTGAAAATGTCAGCGGCCTGGCGCTGGCAGCCCTCCAGGAGAAATCGGTAGTGTTGTGTGGCGAGGAAGAAGCCCGGGAGCTCCCTGTCATAAGTGCAGTATTTCCTCTCATTGTCACGGAGCTGCCTGCTGAAGAAGGCCAGTGGTTATCAGGCTCCGCCCACCCATTGCTCACACACCTCCCACTGCGTAGTCTGATGCGTCTATCGTGATGGCGACCAGCAGACATGCGTTAGGCAGCGTAGCCTTGGCATAAGCGAAAGTTTCATCAATCCCCTGGGACCAGGCCTCTTCATCCTTGGGCCCTTTTCCCTGCAGGGCCTCGTACAAGGACTGCATGATGTGAGCTGTGTGGGGAATTAACCAAAAGGTATACCATTCCCCAAAACTCCTAAAGATCTTTTTGAGCGGTGCACAATAACAAGGCATTCCATGCTGGCGAATTCCTTCTTGGCAATAACTAGCATGGCCAACTTGAGGTGCCAAGCATGAGCATAGAAGGAAAATGAAGGTGGGATCAGTTAAAAAGTACAGCCAGCAACCTTTCCATCTTTTCTGACAGCTTGCCATTACCAAGAAAAGCAGATGGTCTGCCTTCGTGATTTCAGAGAGTTCTAAGAGGTATGTCTTGCCCAACCTACTTGCCGATGGCTGGTGGAGCTTTCGGCAGCGTCATTGCTCTGGCTGTTGTTGATGAATCCAAAGCTTCCACGTATTTGGTAACATCACGTTACTCCTCTTAATTGGAACTGCACCCCGATTTGCTGACACCACGGCATTGGGATGTGTTGACAAAAGTCGACTGATAACTTGACTGATGCAGCAAACCACCTGCTTTCTGACGTTGAGGCACTATAGGTCATTACCTGAGCCCTGTTATGTCATTTTCAGTCGACAGCAAGTGGCAAAATGGCCGCCCCCGAGATGGATAAACCGGGTGGATTTTTGCTGTTGAACTCATTTTCCACAAACATAATATTAACACAACATATTATTGTAAAGAAAAATTTGGGGTTGATTTCCCCTTTAAACATGAGCTGCTCATTGCGTTACAACTAGGGTTGTCAAAATTAGTGCGTTCATTTTGAGTTCATTTAAAGTTCCTTTAACGCCATAATTTTTTTTAATGCGCAATTAATGACTGCCCCTTACTTGGAAAGCCTGTACTGGGGGAATTGCAGTCGCAACGCATAGCAGACACGTCCACGTCAAAATTTAGTAGTAATAAATGTAATAATAATGCATATATTTGTGGATCCTGGGGTCAAGTTGTATTTTACAATTTTAACAATGTGCAGAATTTCACAAGTTACAAGTGCAATACATGTTGTTAATTTTAACTCAAGTTTATGAATTATTATGCAATAACTGTATCAATGACTAAAAGATGCGGCCATAGTTCTATTAGTT
Organism: Vanacampus margaritifer; assembly: GCF_051991255.1. Taxonomy (NCBI): domain Eukaryota; kingdom Metazoa; phylum Chordata; class Actinopteri; order Syngnathiformes; family Syngnathidae; genus Vanacampus; species Vanacampus margaritifer. Next base: position 5,149,102 of record NC_135444.1, read on the forward strand.
TAACATTTGTTTCCACTTTTATGTTAACAAGAGTATGAAAACTTAGGAAAAAATATTTTATTGAACATTTAGAACAGATATAAAACATGCGATTAATTGGGAGTTAACTATTGAAGTCATGCGATTAATTACGATTAAAAAATGGAATGGCCTGACACCCTGGTTATAACAAAGGCTGCTTCCGGAAATTAAAGGAAGGGGATCGCACTCTACGAACTCGCACTGACCTAATGTACACTCCCAACTCTCCCAGTTAGATGTGATCTGACACTGACCCACCTCTCCCCAAAGAACATGCATGTATGTTAAATACCTGGTAAAACAGGTAGTCAAGAGATGCAGCATCCAGGAGTGGTGCTCCTTCTGGTCTTTTCTGCTGGCTCAGGCCACCTTTAAGTTTACTGATGCAGTGTCTCCAAACTGGAGACTCACCTTCATTGGTACCATGCCAATTTCGGAAAAAGAACCTGAGAGTCAAAGTAAAATAGGGACAAAACAGTTTAGAGAGCAATATCATGCAGATATTGCACATGTTTAAAATGAACATGATTGTACTGAATATATTTATTTAGCTTGTTCATCGTGATATTTATATCCACTCATAACTCATAAATGTTGTCAATACAGTTTCATATCCTGCTCCTAGTTTTTAATCCTCTTTCCTTTGCGGTTGTGGCCAAACATTGATATGGAGGAATCACGTTAGTGCAAATTAGTGCTACATATAAATCTCTCCCCTTACTGCATACACAAAGTTAACGACTGTGATCAGGTGACTGCAGAGGCTATACAGTATGAGTACAGAGAAGACACTTTTATTACCAAGCTTGGTGCCTTATGCTGCTTCAAGCAATCAATAAAAGATGCTACGCATTCAGTAACGAATGGCTGTTTTGTTTTTGTTGCTGCTGTTGTTGTTTGACAGTATTTAAATAAGCTACAGCAAAGGAAGACATACATCACCAGACACTAGACTAGTGCTCTTTACACAAGCAATATGTGCCACCCTTTCTGCATGACCAACAATATTTCTATTGAAAAGGACATTATCAAGTAAATGATCTCGAGTATTCTATATATAAGATTGTTTCTGTCACTAATATGCTAATATGACACGGCTGAGGCCAGCAGAGCGAGGCCTCTCACAGGCCTATATTTACATGAAATGTACATTTTGCAATTTGCATCACAATAAATTTAAATGTATTTAAAAAGAAAGTTTTGGAGTTGACTTCTCCTTTAAGGAGGATTACCATACATCACAAATATGAACTCAAATGCAATACAATGAACAGAAGTCAATCTTACCTCATGCGATAGTGCAACTTAATATTGGTCTTATCTGTGATGTTGAATTCATAATTAGGCGGGCACCACATGCCCGTCACTTCATTGTACAGGGCAAAGAGATTGTGGCACAATGGTGAAATTGCTGATGAAGGGGTAAAATAACAGGGAAAACAATCAAAATCAAACCTTTTGTCCAGTCCGTCTCACGTACAATAATTTCATATCACTCACATTTTGCACGAAACATCGTTTACACCAAAAATGTATATAAATGTTTTTGCTACCATTTTTCATAATAAATGAAAAACTTTTCTCTGTACACAAAATAAATTTTCTCTACTACTGTTCACAAATCTGTATAACTGTAAATCTTATTGTTGGGCAATTACTTCTTCTTGGTTTAGATAATCTCCTCACCTCACAGGTGTGGCATATCAAGCTAAAATTGGCAGTTTTACTGTATTGGGAGTGGTGCAAGTGGGTGCAACTGGTTTTCTGACACAGATAACAATTTTGCCCACATGAAAATGGGTGGAGGCAAACAAAGTTCTATCTTCTTAGTTGCATATTACATCCAAATGTAAATAAAGCAGAAAAGGGACTTAAAAGTAGGGCTGCCGCTATTGAATATTTATATTTTTAATCAATTGTTCTATTGATTATTAATTAATCGAACATGAAGATAAAATTTTATTTTCCATTAAACCCCCACATTACTATTTATTAACCAAATATTTTTGTTTATTTTACTTAGTTTTTTTTGAAACAGCTAAACAATGATTAAGCAATATCACACAGAGTTGTACTCAACAGCCTTTTTGAAACTGATTAGTTCACGATTAATCGACTTTTTAGACAACTTTAGCTAAAAGGTTTAACGCAGGAAATTGAATTATGAATTGCCACGTGTGAGGGCGAAAAATAAAACTGCAAATTCCCTTTTTCACGTACCCAACCCGCACATTATGTCACATCCGAGGGTGGGAAATTCTAGCCCAAATCCAATGTGATAACTATTAGCCAGAGGCCTACAGAAGTATCCATTGTGAACAGCTAAGCCTTAGCTGTTAGCTTAGCTGCTAACATGTTGCAATTAGAAGATTATTGAGTCACGAATGGTCAAATAAAAAGGCTGTTGTAAAGATATTTTTGGCAAATTTCTACATTAAGCAGCTTTAATGTGATGTTTTAGCTTCTTATGTTAATCCCGAACGTCAAAATAAAGGAACTGGCCTCACTATTCAAATACTTGTAATTAAGGAGAATGTACCCACTTGCTATGCATCACAACACCTATCACAAATAGTTTCTTTGCTAAATATTGATAAAGGAGGGCTAAAACAATCACTGAAACAGGGTCTTCTTTTTGCCAGCCAAACAATAGTCACTTACCGCATTTCTTTGCAGCCTCCACACACAGATTTTCTGAAGTGTAGCAACCTTTGAAGAACTCCAGCTGATGGACGTCCGGTAAGTAGAAATGGACTTCCAAGCCCCAAGACGAAGAAGGAGAAGGGGTGAGTTGGGCCCTGCTGTTGGATCTCATCATTTTCCCACAGAGTTGCCTGCTCAACTCCATCATCGAGTGGTATTCAGACCCTGAATTAGGGTATGACAATATAAATTGAATTACTAGGGTACAAAACAGAGTATATAATGCAATGGCTTCATCCACAGAACCTAACACTTAAAAATCTGAAAATACTTTCTAAAAAGTTTGGACATGTGAGTTAATGAACAGTGCTGCTTCTTAATGGAAATACTTCTGATGTTGTACAATTTAAAATTTGTGATCGCAAAGAGGTCAAGTTTTATGATGGCCAAAGAACCAGAACCAGAAATAGACTGTCCTCACATCTTCACTCATTCCTCATGAAACCTCAATTCCGGGTTTTCCTCAGAGAAATCAACGTTGAACTACTACAGTACTACTTAAGCTTGGGTGACTGAATTTGGGAAAGAGGTAGACAAACCTGAACTATGGAATGGTTGCCCGCCAAGCAATTTAAACTATTTAAAAATGAAGTGCGCGAACCGGACAAGTAAGATGTGAAGTAAAGCCAGTCGCACAAAAATTCAAGCATTTTTAATGAAAGATTTCTGGCCTTAGTCCATAATTGACAATGACGCATATCAACACTTGTTGAGGATGCTAGAGTCGTGATAGAAAATCCCAGTTGCAGAAGCCATTCTACACAAAAGGTAATGCTGTAATAATAATAATACTGTACTGTAATGCAATAATGTAATATTGCAACCAGAGATGTGGTCACTAGAGAAAGAGCCACCCTAAACCGTAGTGTGTAAAGGGGCGAACATGCCAGTTTCTAGAAGGTAGGGAGCGGTAGAGTGGTGGTGGTGGAGGGTGACGTTTTGCTCGTCCCCGCGGACATGTAGTGTTGTGTTAGCTAGCATACGACACATTTGGGATAGATATACGAGAAAAAAACAAGAAGAGGCCGACTTTGAGCACATTCCAAATGTCCAGCTCAGACTCCAAGAAAACTTAAAACTTGAAGAGTTAATTTGAGCACACATACTCACATGTGCATGAGCTTGACAGAGACTGCAGTTACACTTGAGGCCAGAGGTGGCAGTAATGGGTAAAAAATGACAAACTCCACAATCCATCTTTATTATTATTATTAATATTATTATGAAGATAGTGATGCCCGGCCGTTCAGCTATCTTTTCTATGGGCTGAAACAATCGGGCACACATCGCTCAGGCCAATTGTCTCAAGGTCTAAGCAAGCACATCTGTATGTTTTATTGATAATAGGACAGTACGCAAAACATGACTTCGTCAATTCTGCTACTATATATAATGACATTATGCTTGTAATAAGGTTAATTGAACACTCCAAATTGTCCCTAGGTGTGAATGTGAGTGTGGTTGTTCGTCTCTGTGTGCCCTGCGATTGGCTGGCAACCAGTTCAGGGTGTACCCCGCCTACTGCCCGAAGCCAGCTGGGATAGGCTCCAGCACCCCCGCGACCCTAGTGAGGAAAAGCGGCCAAGAAAATGGATGGATGGATGGATGCTTGTAATAGAATACTGCATAACTAAACTAAGCACTAAGGTGGTAGAACTATGTGTGTGGAGTAAACTTACATACAGGTATTTGATTTCACAATGGCTATTTGATAAACTTCTCTAGAAAAGACTGTACCTAAAGGCAAAAAAGTTATGGCTATATTACATGACATTGTTATTGTTTATTTGGTTCGAAGAATGCCCAAATTCAACTCAAGCCCTTTAACTTGAGTTAGCTTGGTTGGTGCCATGCAACCTTAAGATAGTGAATAGCCCTTAATATTAAGATAGCAGAGCAAATTTGCAACCTAAGATAGTGAATAGCCCTTAATATTAAGAAGAGACAGTCATGCTATAGTGTTTGAATTGGTTTGGAATGTTGTAGTTGTTTTTTTTTTTATGTAAATGTTCAATGTACCACTTTACAATTGTAATACTCTTTCCCTCTCCTCCAGTCTAGTCAAGCCAGGATGTTGAGAAAGCAGCTAAGGAGAAGAAAGACTGTACATTCATATCATACCCAAAACAATAATTATAAGCTGGAATAGTATAGTTCATTTTTGGGGGGGACACATGTACATAAATTATTAGTCGGTTGTGGTCTGCTAATTATGAGAGGCAGTTTTCTTATCCCAGTCCATCCCTGTTGGGAAGCAAGGTACTGCAGGCACAGTACTCTCATATTACTGCGACAACTCATATTGCAAATGACAATCACTGCACACTCCAAAGTAGAACATTTGTTACAGGCAGTAGGTTATACATATTGCTCCTGTCAGCCCATCTGAGCTACGTCGTACAATCAGTGCGCAACCACATACACAATCATCCCAGTTTTCATATGACGAGACCAATAGTTTACACCGTAGTACGTACTCTTAATACCGTCGCCCTTGTCACGTACACAGTAATGACATCATGTTTATCGAGTATCGTTGTGATCACTCTCGACACCAGCAGGACGTCGATCAGTTTCCTGTGAAAGCTGATACACTAAACTGACTCACGACGGACACAAGAACACATAACTGCTAGTGCTAGCATTTGAACGACCCTAGCTCGCTCGACATGAACTATCCTAGCTTGGTTGACATATTATGTAAGCCAGTCCGTAACAGTGAGTAAATCAAACAAGCTTCACTATTACAACACGAAGAAAAGACAGCAAATTTGTTTTACATATTTTTCGACTTAAACGTTGCGTGATGCCGTCAACTCACCAAAAAGCTTCTCAGTCTTGCCAGACAGCTGGCAGGTTACTTCCGTTTCGTTTAAAACATTAAAAAGGGACCTTAACTGTTTTTAAGGCTTTAAAAAATCCTTCATCGGGAATATTACGACAAAACACCCTAGTATCGAGAAAGAGTGTAGACTGGAGCTACACTTTCCTGACAAGCAGCATCCTATTCCCGTAAAACAGGCAGCGGCCATGTGAGCACGGACGCTGATTGGTTCTTCAGGCCGTCACTCGTGATGACATATTAATGCTTCACGCCCTAGCCTGCACAAGGCTCAAATTTTTATGATTAACCCCTTATATATATACTGTAGTAAGAGATAAGCACGGCCACAGCATTATCGCTGCTCGCAAGAGCACTAATAAGAGCACAACAAAATTCTGGGAGTTATTAATGACCATTTATTTATTTATCATTTTGTGGCTCATATTTTGTCCAAATTATTGGAATGGAATTGATTGATAAATTGAGTTTGTCGCATTGTTTATTTAACATTCATTCTTCAATATGCTAAACACACACACACACACTCACACTCACACGTATGTATATATATAATAATTGTGTGCGTTTATAAATGTGAAAAAAACACACCACAATTTTACTTCCCAGAAAATGCTGCATCTTCTTTGTTAATGAACCTGGTTAGTTGACATTCCTCCCTTTTCTGCAGTGCCTGCTTTTCCTACCAAAATCCCAGTTGTGCAATCAGAATGCCATTTCATTCACTTTATTTCTATTTGTCTTTTTTTACATTGTGTCATCTATAGGCTGAACAAGTAACAAGCCTATTTTGAGAAAACGTGGAGTACAAAGTACAGGTATGGTATCTATGTTCAAATTTAGTGAATAAAAGTAAAAAGTTGTCAATCAAATAGATACTCAAGTAAAATGCCTGTAAATCTACTCAAGCACAGTAAGCGTATAGTTATTACTTCCCACAACTACACGGAACTAAACCAGTGTATTTCCTGGTGAAACTGTGGCTCAAATAAAAAAAAAATGTTGAGTTAATAAAATGCATATACACATTTGAATAGAAATTAAGATATATTTATTTTTTTATAAAAACACATAATAAACTAAACATAATATTGCCACGTCACTCATAATGTTCTGACTTAATCATGTAAATGAGTGCAAAAGTTTTTGTTTCCAAACTCACATTTCACATTAGTGCCAAGCCTGAATGCCGTTTGGTCCGCTGTGTAAGTGTCAAGTTGGCAGCCATCCTTCAGTTATCACAGTACTGTACCTTCGATGGGGACAGCATCAGCACTGTGATAACTGAACCAGGGCAGCCTGTCAAATCTAGAAGTTTCCAGGCGTCTTCCAACGTCATCTGTGGGATGATGGTTCACAGGTGTGCAAAAAATATTTTTTCTTTTGCCTATTATACACTTTACTGACGGAACTCAATACAAATAATGCCATACATACATTTTCTTAGCTAAGGGCTGTTTTATGGTTACTGGAATAAATATTCCTTATTCCACATTAGCACACCACTAAACGGAAATGCCACAAGCTGACTGAAATAATGGCGATCTCATCTCAATTGATCACAAATGTATGCGTGCTGTGAAATCTGGACCTGTAAAGATGAACACAACGCTAATACACTTATACACTTTCTATAACAGTTTTCGCTACACATAAATAACTAGCGTAGACATTGTAGACCAAAAACTGTAATTAATGATGATATTTACAGTACATATTAGCATAAATAAGGCTCTAATCTAATAATACTGAGGAAGCTATAAAATGTTACAGACAGAGTATATACTTTTCAATAAATCATATTGTAGAAAAATTTGAGGAGTTTAATTTAAAAAATGAAAATGATATACATATTCTTTAAACGGAAAAACACATTTCAGAAGGCCAGTTAACACCTAATATGAACTTTAAAAATCATATTGAATGTTTCAGTTGTAATATTCAAATTTATTAGGATAGTACATTTTCTGTTTTCATTAGCTGTAAGATACAATCATCAAAATTAAATAAATAAAAATAAATAGGAAATATATACAGTACAGGCCAATGGTTTTGAACACACCTTCTCATGCAATGCATTCTTCTTCTATTTTTATGACTGTTTACCAGTACATTGTGGAGTCTCACTTAAGGCATCAAAACTATGAATGAACACATTTAGAGTTATGTATTTAAAAAAAGTGAAATAATTGAAAACATGTTTTATATTCTAGTTTCTTCAAAATAGTCACTCTTACTCTGCAGAGGTAGCAAATCCAGGTCCAAAAAGTAAAAACCCTGCCACAGTTTGGCTTTAGCCCTAGGTGCTAGCTAACGAGCAAAGTTGGGTAGTAATGAGTTAGTTACATTTACTTGAGTAACTTTTTGAAGAAGAAAAAAAGTCCTTCTAAGAGTAGTTTTACCACACAATAGTAGATGTGTGAAGAAGTAACGCTACTCTTACTCCGCTTTATTGGGCTACACTAGAGTCATTACCCGCCGCCCAGTTCATACATGAGATTTACCGTATTTTCACGCAAAACGCTCCGCTAGACTGACTGTGTGGGAGCATTTCCGCGGACACTAGTGATGTGACGTTCACAAACGAATCGAGTCTTTTGAACGGCTCTTCAATGTGACAATGGGTACCAAGTCTTTAGAGTCTTTAGAAACCTCTAATCGTTTTTTGATGACTACTTTTTACCTTTACTTGAGTAATATTATTTTGAAGTAACACTACTCTTGAGTAAAACTTTTGGCTACTCTACCCACCTCTGCTAGCGAGCTCCCTAGCTAGCTCCCTGGGTGCTCGGTTACCTGCTAGGGAGCTAGCTAGTTAGCACAAGGCCTAAAGCCAAACTGTGGCAGGGTTTTTACTTTCTAGAGCTGGATTTGCCACCGCTGTAATGCTCTGATGATTTATTTATTTTTTGCACACTGTTGGCATTCCCCCACTGAGCTCCAAGAGTAGTCACCTGAAATGGTTTTCCAACAGTATTGAAGGAGTTCCCAGAGGTGAGAATGCCAAGGGTTCCTTTTTAGAAGAAACTAGAACAGTGGTGTGTATCGAGGGCCGGAGTCCTGCAAGTTTTGCATGTTGCCCTTCTCCAACACAGCTGATATATGGTCAGCTCATGAGCAAGCTCTGCATAAGCCTGATAACGATCCTGTTGATTGGAATCAGCTTGTGTTGGAAGTGAGAAACCTCCAAAACCTACAAGACCCCGGCCCTCAAGTACCGAGATTGCCCACCTCTGAAATAGAACCTAAAAGATGTTTTCAGTTACCAGTATTTCACCTTTTTTTTTTTTAAAAGTACATAACTCCACATGTGTTCATTCTTAGTTTTGATGCCTTTAGTTAGACTCTACAAAGCAAATAGTGATGAGAATAAAGGAATTGACACATTGAATGGGGTGTGTCCTAACTTTTGGCCTATACTGTATTTTTGTATGTAACCTGGTGATTTTAGGATTACAGTACGGTTGGCACCAAACCCTGTGAATAGCTAAGAACTATTATGTATTGAGCTCTTCAGCACCTGTTTAAGTAAACCATCGATAAATCCAACAAAAGAAAACTTTCTGAAGACAACAAAACATTTATTGCTACTGTAGGTGCCAAATGACCCACTGTATAATAAAAACAAACATTGCTCAAACCTCACGGATGACAACCTACAATCATGTGTCAAAATCAAGGTGATGTCTTACAGCCCCGACGTACCGATGCAGCTCACTGAAGTTCAGGAGCAAAAATGACAATAGCCAAGTAGAATAAATATAAATAAATAAATAATTGGCCATAATTGAGCAAAAATACATTTTAAATTGTAAAATGAAATAATCCTTAATTCATGTTGACAGAACAATTATTTAATTCTCCAAAACCGGTCGAATATCATTTCAAACTCATTTTACTCAACACTCATCACCATTGAAAATAAATCGCTTATAGTTCATTTGAATGCGTGTAAATGCGGCGTTGAATCTCTCGTAAGTTCTTCTGCTTCTTCGACTAAACTTTTAACTCCTCCCTGATTTACGAAAATCATGTCTCAGTCAAGATGCATCACTTCAACATAGTTCCTTGGCACCAAGATGCAACGAGATTTTGCCAAAGTATTGTCTAATTGAAAAGGACTACTGTCTTGGACATCTGGGGGTGTTTCAGAAAGAGCAAAAACAACAACAACAGCGAATAGGCAAGTTACTCATTAGATAACAAGATAGGTTCCAAGAACAATAAAATCAAGTGAAACCACAAAAGGGGCAATACTGTAATCAATTAAATTCAGGGATGGCGGTACACAGGCTTGTTCAGCCGTCAAAAATCTGTGTAGCCCCAGTTATGTATCATCAAGCCCCCAATTCGCCCCGGAAGAGAAAAAAATCCTGGCACTGGTGAAAGTCACTATTGGAATTGAATTACTGAACTAAATTGAGGTTTTTACCATCATGGTACTTTGACTTCTGAGCGCCCCAGATGTCCCTTGGTTGATTTTTGTTTTGTGTTGTGCCAAAATTTGAATTACAAGTGAGCTTCAGATTCATTGCCCCTTGAGGGGAGAGAAAATAAAACAGGAGAGCCACAGTCGCCAGTGCACTTTCAGCTATAATTTGAGCAGCACAAACTGCCAAGCACAAAAAATACAATTAAGCAGCTACTGGAAACCAAAACTCATGTCAGGTCTTCTTGACCCTCACAGAGACTAAGCCAGGGGTTGGCAACCTTAAATACTCGAAGAGCCCTTTGGACTTTCTCTTACAGAGGAAAAAAAAACCCACTGAGAACCACAAAACCCTTTTGACATCTAAAGTGAGGATAACGCTGCATTTATGTTTTTTCCCTGTATGTAAGAAAAACAACAACTACACTGTATACCCTGTTGCATTTATGAAATTAATAAACTGTTACAGAGAACACAAAACTGTATTTCTGCATGTTACAAAAACATTTTAAACTCTGAAAAAAAGACGCTTGGTTGAAGCTTACTAGCAAATAAAATGGTCCTTGTCTAATCGAGTCCTTCTCGCATTTCTGAAATTAAAGCCAAACTTAAATTATTCATAAAAGCAAACCAAAAATTACGTCTACTTCTGTGTTCCGTTGCCATTTTGTCACATGTGGAACATGCAGCTGTCAATATGAATTAAGGATTAATATATGTTTTGCAAATTTATAGCCAATTATTTATTTTACCTGGTATTTTTGCTTCTGAACCTCAGTGCACAGCATTGAATACATCCGGGTTGCCAGACATCATCGTACTTCATCTGATATATGATTGTAAGTTGTTATTTGTGAGGCGTGAGTAATGTTTGTTTTTAATATAGTTCATGCTCGTAGCATCAAACATCCAGTTGTCATCAGAAACTTTTCTTGGATTTATCGATTGTTTACTTACCAGGCGCCGGATAGCAAATAAATCTTGGTACCAGCTGTCGCACACTGGCGGTTTTGCAGCATATTTTAAGCTTTAAAAAACAAACAAGCATTTTACTTTAATGATGCAAGATCACCATAATATTAAAATGTAGGATTACATGTGAAAAACATTAACTAAAAATAAAAGCAAATTTCAATGAAATATTTCTTATTTATTTTCCAAACTCACAGAGAGCCAAAGCAGAACAATGAAAGAGCCACATGCGACTCTGGAGCCATATTGTTCATGGGTCCTGTGGCTTTGTCTTGTTGTTTCGTGACCCAGTAAAGGGTTGGAACCTTTATAAAAATATTGGAAAAAGTATATAACTTTACTACTGTGGCTTTCATACGCTGGAAATGTGTAAATTATTTTACAATATCGCATTTTGTTTTATGAATTCACTTTTTTAAACTTGAGCTTAAGCATTTAAATAATTTTAATTATGGGTTAATAGTTCAGACATAGACTGTGAGAGATGTCCATTCTGTTAGGGAAATATTTGTTTGTACTGCAAAGTGTTAATTATCAATTTTGTATATATATTTAACAATAATTATTTTTTTATAATACCTTTTGTTCCCCTCAATATATTATTATTTTTTCTTTATGGAATAATGATGAAATGATAATTGTTAAAGGGCAACACAGACCGGTTTTGCCCCAATTCAAGCTTTCAACTAACATGTACTAAAATTTCTAAATAATAACCAGGACATGTAGACAGCATTAGTAGACACCCGTTTATACAGTTTATCAGCCAAAAATATATATTTTTTTTAAAAAGGGGAAAAAAGTTGATTTGGTGTTGAATACCACTTTAAGTAAAACACGTATTCAGTGTTTAGGACCATCAAAAAATATTAAGGAATTAAAAAATAAACATAAAACAACAAATTTACTCGTCACACATACGTGATTAGATGAAAAACTTTGTTGCACTATCTTAAATTTTAGGGGGAAAATGATAACATTTAGGGCCAGTCTGGATCCATGATGCAACTGATTCTTTAGCGGAACAGTACTAGTTATTGTGCAACATTTGTGCATGTGAAAAACAGTATGTTTGTTAGAACATTCTTGGGCACATAATTGCAGATTTCCATCCCCACCCCAGATGGCGGTCACAAAACGAAAACAGAAGCTATTTACTGCTCCCATGCAGTCTAATGGGGTAGAGAACCCTGGTTCTTGAGAGCCACTGTCCTGCCAGTTTTCAATGTCTCCTTCCTCTTACTCAGGTCTCAAATGATCAGCTTATCAACAAGCTCTATATTAACCTCATAATGATCCTGTTCATCTAACAGGTGTGTTGGTGGAAGGAGACATCGAAAACAGGCAGGACAGTGGCTCTCAAGGACCAGGGTTCCCTGATTGCCTGCCCTGGACTCATGTACCTGACTCACTAGGCAAGACTCCCTTTAAAAAGGATACAGCTCCGGCACACTGCACATGCACGTCACAATGCGAAATCAGTTTTGTTGTTGTGAATAACATCAAATGGTGACAAGGATGTTTAACTCATAAATAGTGAATTTCCTCAAAATGTGCATTTCTCCTCCCTTCCATGGCAGAGGTCTCTCCCCAATGTAGAATCTCATCAAAACATTTCCTTTCTCATCCTTGTTCCTGTTAAGGCATGGCAGAGACAGTGTATTTCATTATTCATACCAGTTGCAAAGGGCGAGTGACGTCAGACTTGTTGTGATTCTTGTCGAAGGCTCCGCCCCCTCGGGTGGCGTCAGTTGTACGTGGCGGCTCCTCCTCCTTCTCCTCCTTCTCAGTCCAACCCTCTGCACTTCATGTAAACAACTCCATTAACCCCGCAGCTCAACCCACCGACCGACCGACAGACATACTATGTTAAAGCGTGGCGGGAATGGCGACAATGTTCCACAAAAACACGGCCAAACGCATTGTCACAGTAACATCTGTTTGTCAACTTGCACCTAATGTATATTTTCATGTCAAAAAAAGGTTGTGTCGTTCACCTCACAGTGACGACCACCAACCAACCTGGTAAATCTTCCATAGACTGGAGCGATGCGACATTAAACTATAAACTGCTATTACGCAATAACAAGCATAAGGACGTCTATAATATGACAAAAGTACGCTTGAATGTTGCACTTAAAAAAAGAAAAGTAAACCAAAAATAAAACCCGCGACAGTATTTACAGTGTCACATATAGATATTTTTTTAGTGGGGAGGGATCAATGTTTTTACATAAGAAAAAAGTGAAATAATGATACGCAGTAGTTTGCAGCCAAACGTTGACGCCCAACATTGCGCGCACACACACACAGACACGCAGGCGCACACACCCCTTTCTGAATTAAAAACAAACAGAATGCTACAAGATCCCGTTTATTAGCTTTTAATTTTACGAACACCGCGGAAGCATCAGTATGTGATATTATCATTTGGCTCACTTACCTGCTTTCCGTCCGTATGGCGTTCCGTGTTTACATGAATATTTTTAATGACGCAGCAAGAGCACACGGAGCAACGTGATTGTCGCCATTTTTTGTTGTTATTGAATTCTCCAAAGCCATGTGACAAGATGATCACGGTTTTAAAAATAGACTTCCGATTGCGAAAAGGAGAATTGAAAGATGAAAAAAAATGTTTCAAATGAACCGGAAGCAGGTTGATCCCCAGACTTGTTATGGATTAGTCTGCCTACTGACTGAAGGCGTGTGCAATATTTGACAGCTCATGGACGAAGCTACACGGCTCGCAACAAGTACTACAAGCGCATCATTCCTGTGTTGAGGAGAGGAGTGACAGAGACTCATGTGTCTGAGTTGGATCGGATGCCAGCGAAGAGATTTTTTCCTGAAAAATAAAGTTTTCATATTTGTTGGAAATTATGTCAACAAGTGGTGTGTCCCAACTTTACCAAATTAGAGCCACCTCGTAATTTAATGCCAATAGCATTTTCTGATTGAAAACATGGGTTGTGTGTGTGTGTGTGTGTGTGTGTGGTTGGGGGGGATATAAAAAATAGAAGAGAGGACTTGGACCCTTTGTTCTGCTCATGGTCAAGGACAATTAGCTTGATGGTGCCATTTCTGATGAGTCATGTAGCTCACTTTTTACTCCTTAAAGAGATTTTATTTTAGTTAGCAATAGTGTTTTAACAGTTTTAAGTAGGGCATATCAACAAAAACAAAATCATACCAATTATTATGATTTAATACAATATATACGTTGGTAATCAAGAGAGAGGGGCAACACTTAGCAATCACTTTTACTACATTTCATGTGGATGGTATTTATTTATTTATTTATCGATTGTCAAAAAAATATACGTCTGTCAGTTGTCTGTCAACCTGTTTGCAATGCGAGACCACATTTGCAAACTAGAAATAACGGCACGGTTATTATAGTTGGCCACAGGGTGGTGCCATTGGATCAGTATTGGGCATCGGTCTTTCATTCAGTGGTCCGTGCCATTGAATTACTTTAAAGGAAACCGCGTACTGTCGGGAGAGAGCGCAAAGATTCACTATTACCATGATTCAGGTGACAAAGGCACTATTCAAAGCATAACCTAAATCACAATAGGCCTTTATGTTTCATGAAACTGTATTCCTTTATTATAAACATTATATTCTCTTCATTCTACAGTTATGCTTCTCTCCGCTGCAATGTTGTACAATATATTCATTACGATTTTTTTTTGTAATCAGCCTAGCAATAGGGCCTTTAGAATCAGTATTGGCTGATATATAACTTCACACCTGACGCCATGTGCGGGCCAAACAGGGGCCATGCTCGCCTACCAATTTACTTGGAATTAGAACTGGGCCTATATTAGATTATGACGGTATGATAACCGTGAGCAAAAATGTTTCAGTATAACAGTATTACAATTACAGATCTAAAATTACTTTAAAAAAATATTTGCATAAATATAAACAGATTTTTTCCCTTTTAGCACAATATAATGAAGTATATAAAACATTTGAGAAAAACATTCAGTTTTCTTCTGTTTTTATTCTTCTTTGTAAATTTCCCATCACTTTGTGAGCTAAGAGACCTATGGGCTACTCGTGTTGTCCATGGGGCTAACTAGTACCCGCTGCCACCATTTTATTTTTTATTTTTTTTAGGATAATGTAGATTTTTAGGACAATGTACATCAACAGTGCAAAAACGCATCCATGTTTGCACAGTTTCTCTTTCATCTTTCTCCCGCCCTATCCTCCTCTGTGCACTGGTCACAAAAAAAGTTAATTGCAGCCTATTAACTTCAAAAGAGGCGTCTCATTTAGTCAACTCTGAAAGCAGCAAATCATATTGTGCACTACTTGGAAATCCTCTCAAAAAAGAAAAGAGTTCATTACAGGTGACAGCCAGTATTAGCAGTTAATGAAACCTTTTTAAAACCACGGCCAATCTTCAATCCGGTAATGTCTATACTTGTAATGTGTTTATCGATGACTGACAATGAGTTTTACTCAATAAAATTGAACTTTCACATCCTTGTTTTATTATCATACAATTAATTTAAAAAAAAAATCACTAAACCCTAAATGTTTACAGTTGGTTAGTGCTAACTTGATGATCACGAGGCAGGGCATAAGTTTGCGCCCAGAACAAGACTAGTGCAAAGCGCAGTCTAATTGTGTGCATGGGATGAGTTTTTCTTCTTTTGTTATTTTGATAAAATAGCGCAGCTAGAAGAGGGTGTTTGCGCTATTGGGCGCTGTTGTGGGAGGGAACTCAACCAACTCTAGGCTAATCGAAGCTGTTCCCCTCATTCTCTTTAAAGTCAGGGCGGTCAAGGCTCACAGTGCTTGACATTACAGAAGCAGAAATTGACTCACTGGGGTTGGTGCATGAGGTTGGTGCATGCAAAGTGCGTTCATACATACATGCGGATGATGTAGCATGTGACTTGAGCAATTGTAGATCGCCTTGCACCCTGATCATCCAACCAACATCTTTTTTCAGGGACATCCTTTCTTATTTCAGCAAGACTGTGCCAGGCCACATTTTGTGGCTTCATAGGGGGAAAAAAAGCACAAGTAAGACTTGTAGATTGGCCTGCCAGCAGTCCAGACCTGTTTCCCATGAACATGTGTGGCACATTAAGAAGCCTAAAATATGACAATGGAGATGCGGACTGTCGTTGTAAATCAAGCAAGAATGGGAAAGAATTCCACCGAGAAAGATTCAACAATTACTGTCCTCGGTTTCAAAACACTTATTGAGTGTTGTTAAACGGAACGGTGATATAATACAGTGGTAAACATGCCGCTGTCCCCGCTTTTTTAAAACGTGTAGTGCGAGAGGCTTGTGTAGTGATAGCGTGCTGGTGGAAAAGAGTTTTACTCCCATATTTGACTCTATGATAGTAACAGAAAATTACCGCATATACTGTACAGTAGTTAGTTTCTGTCAGTCTTGTGTCAGGTTCACATAAACTGGGTCTAAATTTGGTTAATGTGATTAATATTCACCAGCCTTCACTGGACTCATGTCTTTCACTATTTAAATTCATTTTTAAAAAGAAATGTTTGTGTTTTGTAAAGACATTTTCTGTTTGTTTTGTTAAATAATTGGATAGAATGCCATTTATTGGCAAGTGGTGGTTTGAGTTTGTCTTCCAGTTCTCATGCTGTCTGGTGAAAAAAGGCTTTATGTGCCTCTGATGCTCAAGAGAACCTTGTTCTGCTGAAAATGACCTGCAAAAGTGCCATTCAAATGACGCTCAAGTAGACTATTTGTGTATGAGCAAAGCACCAATATCACTGCTGGTTTTATGTTCAAGTGGAACAATAGTTTTATGTTACACATATATCTGGCTACAGTTTATTACATTCAGCATGAGCCGCCAATATACTACTTTCACCCAAATATGCATACGCTGTAAGTTTTTGTACTCATAACCTTGGCTACGCAGAATCACACTCTAAACTTTTCTTCTTCTTTTTTTAACCCCATGGTGATATTACTCTTGGCAATGGACAAACTGTGAAGTTAATGAACTGGTTCTAAAACGGGACAGTGTTATGTAAATTAAACACAACAGCACGTTCAAACTGATATCCACTGCATTTTTTTCTTAATTCAAGTATACACTTGAATTAAGAAAAAAATGCAGTGGGCTTTGGACATGATACAAATACAGATGTACATTGTATTTCTTATTGTGCGTTGTAGAGAGTTTGTAGCACAGCCTAAATTATTTTTCAAAGTGTAGTAGTAGAATTATTGGGAGAGCTTGCCATCACAGAAAAAACTACAGATACCACATTGCCCTGCGACAGGCGTAACTGTGAATTATTCGTCCGCATTTTTCCTGGATGATGTGCGCAGTAAAATGGGGCGTTGTAGAGTCTCTCACGTCCATTCGTGGATGAACTATTTTTTAAAGACATAGGCTACCGTAATGTAGGCAAAATAAGACATTAAAAAAAAAAAAAGAGGAGGAAACAGGGTTTTGGGCTTGGAGTACTGTTTTCACGGAAATGGGCACCAAGTGAAGGCTTTGCGCACAGCTTCGAACACTTCCGAGATAAACAGGAATTTATTTTGCCATCGAAACGTTTGAGCTGGTGGGTTACCGCTCATGCGTGTAACTTGCTGGGAGTAGCTATCCCTTTTAACGAGTAATTTTCTTGCAAAAAGCAAACGCGACAAGTAAGTTGCATTACACTCCGTGCAAACGGGAGCAGACTTTTATTTGGATTCCGAGTGAAGACATGGCCAAGTTGTTCCGCGCAGCTATCATGGGTCCTCCGGGATCAGGTAAAGGAACCATATCAGAGAGGATTGCGCAGAGCTTCGGCCTGCAGTATTTATCCAGTGGTCACTTTTTACGTGAGAGCATAGCAGCTAAAACAGGTAAGAAGATAAACTTCATCATCATTGTCTCCTAGCCCTCCACGAACACGAATGTTTTTTGTTTAAAAAATAAATAAGGTTTATAGGTTATAAACACGTGATGCATAGTTTATGTCCTGTTTATGACGGCAGATCAAGCTAACTATTCCAATTCTGTAGGTGAATGCTTTTAAAGTCTACGAAGGCATTTTGGTGTAATTAAACGTGTATTTTTGGACATTACCTCATTTTTTTCACTCCACAGTGTGAAGGCAACCGAGCATACAACTTTAAATGCATCTCCTTATAAGCTGTCCATTAGGACAGGAAGCAATTAGATGTCGTGCGTCTGTCTGTGTCACACACAAGGACTATAATTCTGTGAAGTCTGTTTTGATTTGACTCTTCATTCCATAGCAGGCTCCATACACTTATGTTACAACTTCCCAATTCTGGCTCAAAATCACATTGAAGGCAGCTTGTTGTTGCCCATGTTACATAACAGACGTTTGACAGTCCCAGTTAGGAATTGCTGGAGTTTACCACTTCATTGCCTGTGCCATCTTAATATAAGCAACTGAATGAATACTAATTAGAATTTCAGATGATGTACTCTTAAATCCATAAATGAACTGTGTTATCTGTCTGTTGTAAACCAGAGGCAGGAGTGGAAGTAAAGACGTATGTGGAGAGAGGCATGCTGGTGCCTGATCATGTGATGACCAGGCTGATGATGCCCAGACTGGAACGCCTAAGTTGCCACAGCTTGCTTTTAGATGGTAAGAAAATATTCCATATATTTCCCTAATTCATTATAAAGCATCCTCTTACAGTTATTTGTGTGCTGATACTTGATCTGTCATGTAATACTTACACAATGTCTTATCCATAATAAATGCTGGAATTGGGAATGGCCAACATTCCTTTATGGTGATTGGCCAACTTGTTTCCACCCCCATTATCTCAGATGACTCCTTTAGTAGAAAAGGCATGCATGCTCTTATACAATGCCTTTACATCTGTACATAATGAGCACTCAGACTTATGCTCGCTGGTCTGTACTTAGTGCATTTACAGCCATGCATTTACATCATGCCAACATACGTATATATTGTACTGTCCATTTTCACACACGGTTAGGTTGTTGTTTTTTTTAACCACGTATCCACCAGCAATACATCTACACACATGAAGAATGTTCAGTAAGAAAAATATTATATAGGATAGAATCATCTTAATTTGTCATCCTGTACATGAAATCTGATTTTTGCATTTGACCCATCACAGTAGTGGACACAGTAAACACGCATTTAAGCTCTTGGGGAGCAGTTTGGGGTATGTCTCGCTCCAGGGGAGGTTGGGGCCGGGCGACAATCTTAAACCACTTGGCCAAGGAGGCCCCTTTTATTTCAGTGGAGCTGTCCTGAAAGCACAACAGGTCACTGTGTTTTTCCAAGTTAAATATTATCTAGTATCTTTAATAGTGGACAAACATTGCTGAACACAACTGCTTGGTGAGTCACAGGATTAAATTTGGAAGTAGGATCCGTAATCAATCAGTAAACAACATAGCTTTTTGAGGCTGGCCAGAAAAATAGAGGAGTTACAGAGTACGGTTGGGCAATGCATTTGTAATGTTTTGAAGTACATATACAGTACGCTTTACTCGTAGTTAAAGTACCATACAGCTCAAGAAAACTACATGGAAGCATGTTAACCTTTTCAAGAAATTTCAGATAATCCCTCCTCCTGCCTTTGTCTGTTACTCACTGTTAATCTTTGATAGGATATTGGAGTCACCTGTTCACTCATTTGCCACGACTGAACACATGATTTTTTCCCCTAAAAAAAAAGCATCCATCCCCAAAAATGATAAAGAAGACCTTTTCAGAAAATTAACTTCAAGATGCATTTTTCATCTGATGTGCAATGCGCATGCAATATGGGCAATCGTGTTTAATTAAAAGGGGGAGTTTGCAACTTTCTAAAGAAGCACTTTTTGTCATGTCTCAAAACGCTCTAGGACCTGCTAGTAGAATATTATTAAAATGATCTTGTCAAAATATGTTTCTCTTTGGCCACATCTAATGTCTCTGCTTTCATTTTAATTATTAGTTTAAAATTTGTCACACAGAGACAAAATTAGCCTAGCAGAGACTGTCGAGACACAAGGTGTCACAGAAGTGGGTGTGCCAATAATTTGCGGGCACATGCTGTAGCCGTGCGGGCGCACCCAAGAAGCTTCAGTTTACAACATCAAGCTGGTAACATTTATCAGAGACGCAAGTGTGGGATAAAGGGAGGACTGAAGCGAGGCTACATTGAAATCTTGCTAGCTGTTGTGAACGGGTGACTAGCTTTTCCGAATTTAAAACCCAGACAGTACAATTTCGCAGAAAATCAAATATGCAAGAAATTCTCACCAGGAACTATTTATAACAAATTTAATCACTAGCCAATCTGTTGAGTGTTGGTTGTACTGTATTATTACTTTCGCAAATGCTCAATGCTATCTTGGTTGACAGTTCAACAGCACTAAACAAGTCAAGGCGCTCACCATTATCCAAGCCATTTTGCTCGATCCCCTTGTTGTGGCAATGTAGTTAGCCCTGGAACAATTGGTTTACTCTGCCCCTACAACTTGAGTTGACATGCGGCTGTTCTTATATTGGTATGTCAAATAAATTATAAAATGTTTCTACGTACTAATCATTGCTGTTTGGTGCATAATGAGTATTTCTATGGATATTTGAGATGTCCAACTTTGTGAGTGGTCATGGAACGCACCTCGAGTCCACTGCCGAACCGCAAGTACAGTACTTGCTTTCTTTTGTTTCTCCATGCAGCTATCGATCAATGAATGCAAGCACTTTTATTTATTTATGTTTTTTTTGTGTGCAAAACCTTGTTTATAAAACTGATATACATATCTTGTGGTCCCAAAACTGTTCGGCCTGACTGCATTTCCCATGATTAATAGAAAACGGAAGTAGGAAGTAGTTCTAGCTCTGTATGATGCAAACGTGAAAGTGAACGCAAATAAATAGGAAGGAACTTAAATTAACAGTTAAATTCCTTTTTAATTGGCTTATTGCAGTAGTGTCCAAACTCGGTCCTCGACGGCTGGAGTCCAGCAGGTTTTGGGTGTTCCTCTTCTCCAACACACTTGAAGCGCATCAGCAAGCTGTGCATGAGCCTGAGAATGATCCTGTTTATTGGAACAGGTGCGTTGGAGCAGGGAAACATCCAAAACCTGCAGGACTCCGGCCTTTGAGGACCGAATTTGGACACCACTGGTTTATTATATGAATAGCTATTCCAACTGTGCAATTGACATACACATAGCCCAAACAATTTGCTTACTGACTGGACTAAAAAAACAAAAAACAGACGACAGGATGGGACCTGCATAAAAGTGCGACAAAACAATGAGGCTGGCGAAATCCGCCGAGATTCGGGACACAAGGCTCAAAGGTCTCAGTCAAGTCATGACATCTATTCACCATATGCCTTGTGAACTTTCCTAACCCGAACACACGTTTTTGTAATATGTAAGAAAGTCGAACTGCCTGAGGAAAACCAACGCAAGCAACGGGAGAACATGTAAACTCCACAGAGTCCACACTAAAAGCTAGTTGAGATTCAAGCCTACAAACTTTGACCGTCAGGCAAACATGTCTAATATTTTGGTTGCATAAATATTGTATTGTGTTAATACTTGCAGCACTTTTTTGTTTGTGCGTCTCCCCCCCGTTTTCGTCCACATCTCAAAAATATGCATTTTCAGTTAATCATCGGGCTTTTGAACATTTTTAACAGCATGTTTGGTGGTGTCTCATTATCACACACAACTTTCTCCCTACTTGTTTCTCTCCAGGTTTTCCACGGACACTTGCACAGGCCCAGTCCCTGAACAGTTTGTACCAGCTCGACTTGGTGATCAGTCTCAACATCCCTTATGAGACTCTTAAAGACAGACTGAGTGACCGCTGGATCCACCCTGGCAGCGGTCGAGTTTACAACATGGGCTTCAATCCACCCCGAGTGCAGGTCTGAAAAGCTAAACCTTGTGATGTGACCAAATTATTACTTTATAATTCAGTCTCATGTTCTTGGAAAGTGTGAGACCATATTTCCCTCTCACAATTCTTGTTAGTTTCCCGCGTTACATCATTTGCTTTTACCGTACACATTCAATTTTGACTGTCAACATGTTGTGTCATACACACACAGGTACATATGGACCAAAAAAGTACATCCTATTTAAAGGGGACATATTATGGAAAATTTGCTTTTCAATGTTTGTGTACAAATATTTGGGCCTCTGCTGGAGTACCTTTGTACTTGGCTTGTTTGATACACTTTTACGCTCTGTGTCCGAAGCAACAATATTATATTTACGATACAGTGGATATAAATGGTAAATGGACTGCACTTACAAAGCGCTTTATCTACAAAGTACATAATATGGTTCCCAAGCGCTTTACAAAGCCTCACATTCACACACAATCATACACTAATCGGAGGCTCCAGCCATGTACGGCGATGCCAGGCCCACGCACACACATTATGGTTCAGTGTCTTGCTCAAGGATACTTCGACATGGCCACAATGGTTGAGTTGAGGATCAAACCCAACCCAACAATATAAAAACTCTACACACCCCTGACCAATAATTGTATTGGTCTAATTATTTTTATTTAACAAAAACCTGGTGTTTAAACAGGGGTGTGTAGACTTTTCTATCCACAGTAAACAGAGGTGTGTAGTAATGCACTACATTTACTCTATTACATTTGCTTCAGTAATTTAAAATTTTTTTTACCGGCGTAGTGGTAGAGTGTCCGCCTTGAGACTGGGAGCTCGTGGGTTCAATCCCTGGCCATGTTATACCAAAGACTATAAAAATGGGACCCATTTGCCTCCCTGCTTGACACTCAGCATTAAGAGTTGAAATTGGGGAGCTAGATCACCAACTGATTCCTGAGCGTGGCTACTGCTGCTGCTCACCGCTCCCTCAGGGGATGGGTCAAATGCGGAGAAAGAATTTTGCCCCACTTAGGTGGGTGTGACAATCAATTGTACTTTAACTTTTTGGGGTAAATTGTACTTGTCAGAGTAGTTTTAATGCAACAAAAGTTTTACTTTTAATTGAGCATTTTTGTTAAGAGAAATTGTACTTTTGCTCTTTTGCATTAAACAACATTCTGCTTGCTACATTAATTTTTTAATTAATCTATTATGTTTTGATGTCACTTGACTCGATTTGGAACGACTTGTGACGTTGGACTCAATTTTGACTAATCAAATGGAGCTAGGAAGTCACATAACTGCATAAAAAGTCTCTGCGCCCTTGCACAAAAACACATTTTTCAGTGACTAATTTTCATGCAACCTGGTAAAAGCAACAGAAAATATCAGCTAATAGCTATAAAAGTCTGGTGAGCCTATTGTGCTATTTTCTGAGTGTAAACTAAGTTAATTTAAGATAATTGTTTTGTGGAAGAATTTGTCTTATTGTTTTTTGCTGTCAATTTAAAATTACATCACAGTTGCTCAGGGATTAGGTAACGACCAATCACGGCTCACCTGTTTTCTGAAACTGGTTGGTTTGCCCTTTCAATTGAGAAGCATTTCTCAATTACAATGCCGAAATGGCCAAGTAAGTATTTGGTAGAATACTTAAACTAAAGTAACTGTACTGTTACTTGAGTAGAATTTGTGGCTACTGTACCCACCTCTGACTGTACATTATGCATAATGTTTCCTTTAAGTACATATTGTTCACTCTTAGATGAATGTGTGTAGAATAGGCAGATATTTTAATTAATGCAATTCAAAAAGGGTTCAATCAAGCAAACTTGATGCCAATTCCATTGAATGGTCACTGCGCCTTCCTGTGACGTGAAAATATTTGCTTCCGTCCTGGGGCACCGTCGACATTTGGCCCAACAGAGGAGTTTTCATGAGTTACCACAGGAAAATGAGTCATGGTCATAATATTGTTGTGCAACATTGTCATGCAGCAAAAGAGAGAACACCATGTGACACAAGAGGCGCCTCAGTTTTATGTAGTTTTTATTGATTCTGTGGAAATAACGAGCAGAAAATGTAGGATACATTTAAACGTTATCGCCTGTCTGAAGTTTGTTTCATCTTTTTTCATTTGTCATTCATCCACGGTTCAAGTAAAACTTTGTGTGTGTGTTTAAAAAAATATATACATTTAGGCATGTACGCATATGCGTATATCTGTCTCCCTTGAAGCTTGTTTTTTTCCAAATATGTGGGATTATTTGTGCATTTTTTATGTTCTGGCCCATTTGATATGTTGAGTTATTTCTCTGTTTACTGTGTGATGATACAAAGGGCAAAGATGACATTACCGGGGAGCCGCTGATTCAGCACGATGACGACAAACCAGAAGCTTTGATGGCCAGACTGAGACATTACAAAGACGTAGCGAAGCCCGTCATAGACTTATACAAGTTAGTATTTTCTTGGTTTTCTTTTAGTTTACTAATACAAGCACAGATGTTGTTTTTTTTAATGATAATTTGTTTGTGTGGTAGGATGTAACTAAAGCCTTTAACTCATTCACTGCCATTGATGGCTATAAACGTCAAAAATTCATTTGAACCATTTCTATTAGTTTAACATTTCCCCCCCACTTTTGTTCACAAGAGTATGAAAACCTAGAATTGTTTTTATTGTATTAGAACAGATGTAAAATTTGTGATTAATCGCGAGTCAACTAGTGAAGTCATGCGATTAATTACAATTAAAAATTGTAATTGCCTGGCGCCCCTAATTTTTAATAATCTTTTCTTAAAATATAAAAAAAAAGATTATTAAATAAAAAAATTTAAAAGTGTTTGTTTTTTTGTTTAAAAGAAAAGATTATTAAAAATTAGGGGCATCAGGCGATTAAAATTTGTAATCGTAATTAAACGCATGAGTTCACTAGTTAACGATTAATCACAAATTTTATAACTGTTCTAAATGAACAAAAAAAATCTAGGTTTTCATACTCTTGTTAACAATTTTTTAAAATTATTTTTTAAACTAATCTATATAGTTAAAAGGAAATTTTTAAAGTCTATAGCTGTCAATGGCAGTGAATGAGTTAATGGCGTTTTACAAAAATGGTACATACATTACACTTGTAACTTGTTCTCTTACCTCTTCACTCAGGTCACAAGGAATCCTGCACTCATTTTCTGGAACAGAAACCGATCGGATTTGGCCTTACATCAACTCTCTCCTCAGCACCAAGATGCACACACAGCCATTGGATGCCCATCAAAGCCAGGTGCCCTGATTTTGCTGGGAGAGAAGACCTCAAAAACATAAAGAAGAAGGTAGAACGTGGAGTGATCGTCTCCAACGCTGGACCGTTTGTCTTAGTGGATTTGAGAAAAGCCAGGATTCAATGTTTTCACCCCAATGTCATTTGAGGTTTTTTTTTTATTTGAGGTGTGTGTGTGTGTGTTAGCAGTAATTTTACAAAATGGTATGGAGTGAATAGCTAACCTGATAGCAGCTGTTCTATACAACCTCCGATTTTTACTTGCAACGTACATAGAATCTAAATTGGAGCGCCATGCAAGAAATGGCTAATAACAGAGCAGCAGGTTAGAAGAAAGAAAAAGAAAACGGAAGGAATATGTCAACACTAAAGGAAAGATTTCCTTTGCAGCAGACGGTATCTCCGCCACAAACTATGCAATGTATTCAGACAGTCAGACTGTTTTGACTTGAGTTTCATTTCTTATCAATTATGTAGAGGTAAGGCAAATCATTCCATGCAAGTTGAAATCAAAAGTGAATTAATTCAATCCAGGATATACTAATGTGGCACTGTATTACCTCAAGAATCTCAAATCAGGTTTCATTCAAAATACATAAAGCATTTTCTAAAGCATGCAGTAATAATCCCGGAAAATGTTAAGAAAATGGCCAAGAAGGTCTGCTATAGAGAGCTGACAAACACCGTGGAAGGACAGGACAAACAAGGACCCAACATAAGCATGTATGCATTGCATTTAAATACTGTACAGTGGAAACTTTAAGGCCGAACACTAATCCACCTATTATTTACTATTTCAAAACCATTTGTTCCATTAGAAATCCAATTGAAATATTTCATCCCAGAGCCAGACTAGTATGTCACTATCATTTAGCAGTCACACAAGTGTACAAACAAGTTGTATCGTCAAAGAAAGTGGCGGCAGGGGGCTTGCTGATGGCAGTCCATGTTATTCTCAAATTGTCTTACATATGTGGAAATTATTTTTACCACTGTTCAGTACAACTTAAAAATAGTAAATTTATATACTCTCCAAGATTATGATTATGTGAGAACAGTGTTGATGAACATGCAGAGGTATAATTATTGTGACTGGAAGCTAAATTTCTTCTCCCACCCCAGCTGATTTATGTGGTATATAAAGTATTCCTTTATTATTTTACTGATTTCTTGTTTAGCCAATTTGTACACAGCAGCTTAGACAAAGACACGTGTAGCAACATACTGTATTCCCTTTCCTGTTTAATGGTTTACGTCACACATACTCACGCGCGCACACACACACACACACACACTTCCTCTCTGTACTCTTCTGTGGTGGCAACAAAAAAAAGTCTAGGATGCAAAAACACGTGTAGAGTTTATTGAGCTTTTAGCCACTCACGAAGATGAAGACTTATGCGACATCATGATTGCCCCATATCTAATTTTATGGAAGATGCTGTTTCAACCTAAGATATTATGCAATTTTGTTTTCCCAGTTTCCACTGTATAGCAAAAGGTCCGTGTTTTGAATTAGAACTTATTATTGGGATGATCTCTAAATTTGCTGTATATGCTCTGTAATGCAAACTAGGCAGCTGTTATGTAACTGCTCTGGAGAACCAGTTACTGAGTTACTTGTTGCTCTTCTGCTCGATTATCGTAATGTTTAAAGGTGTATTTATCTGTTGAAATGAATAACATAAACAAGACATACTTCCATTATTTCCATTTCCAAATCCATTCCAAAAATGTCTGAATCAAACTCCACAGTGCCCCTTGTGGCTTGGATGAGGACCTTAACACATGATAGGAGTCCTTTGATTGCGGTTTGCATTTGTTCATTCATGTAACATGTAAATACCGCCACTCTGCTTTTCACGTTCAAATAATCACACTTGCTCAGCGTTCAAATATATTGGTTCCACACCTGTGACAAGTTACAGCAAAATTTATGACATTGTACACTACTGCCTAACAGATGGTCCAGCCTAAAATCTGCTTCTCTGCCTGTTGCCTTATGTAGAGATATATCATTTCACATTGAATTGGGGTCTGAATCGTGAGCAGGGTACACACATACCGATTTTTCAACATCTTAATCTATTTTTAAAATGTGAGAAATGTCACACATAAGGAAAAAATAGGTGAGCATTTTTGTTTGTCTGGTGTACTCGGGAAGACAAATACACTACATCAGACTTCTCTACAACAATATCTGGATCAATAATTACGGATCTTCTTCCCCACACCAGATGTCTGTCGTAGTAGTCTGGAGGCAAAAGAAGAAAAAAACAGTACAGAAGAAGCTAGGCTAATTGTTAGCTTGTCTGGTTGCCAACTCTTCTCTGTGTCATTTTTTTTTTATTGTGATGAATGATTTGGAAGACCCGTTATGTAAACACCCAACACCACCAGTTGCTCCTCTACAGTATTTGTGTCTGGTAACAAACAGCATGTGCTTGACATCACTTCCTAATTGCTAGCATTCTGTTACAAATCACAAAAGAGTCAGTGTCGTGGGCCAAACTGTGTTAACCACACACTTAAGGATGTGAGATTGTAAGATATCAGAAGGGTTCAATGTTTACGATATAAATATTGAACAGGTTCAACGTTTATGATTGTTAGCATCGACCGTTTTGTGGGCAAATAGGAGGAAAAATCACTATGCACACACTGCGGCACAATTGCTTAGGATAATCTGCCACTGTCACAGATATCGGAGAGTCGGGCCTTTACTGACTTTGAATGGATGAAAGGGAAAAAAATTGGCCTAATTGGTAGTATGTGTGTACTCCGCTTTACGTGACAATGTATGTATTTGTGTTCAGATTTTGAATATAGTTACTTGTAGTTAGAAGTACTTCCAGTATGAGACATACATTTTTGTTTTTACAGAGTTTAAAATTGTAAAATTAAACTTGTTAATTTTTATACTGAAAGGACAATGAGACAATGCGGTTTTATAGTTACTAGTGACTCGGGTGATGAGCGGGTAAGAATGCTTTTTTTCCTCTGTTATTTTAAAAAAACAATGGGAAAATATGTCTATGCAAAATGTCAAAAGATTTGTTAGAAGTGTAAGTTTCATGTGGCCACACCTGAGCTGCATGTGGTTAGGCAGCTTTGTTTGGAATGGGTGTGGTGTAAATATTTTCAGGTGTTCATGATTACACCACAGGACTTTTGTGTACAACATTTCTTTTCATGTCACTCTTTTAATACCAATTTTGCTCAATCCTGTTACATTCCAAATGCAATAAAAACAGTGTTCTGGTTATTCTCTGTTTTAATGTGATTAACCTCATCCGTTATAGTTGAACAAGATTGTATAAGGCACATTTAAATAAGCCCTTATTTAGGTAGTGTGAAATTTCACATGTACAAAAAAAAAAGCCTATTGAAATCTTTAGGTAGCTTGAGCAGGAAGTCAACCTTTTGAAAAAATGTACAATAAGAGCACCACTAGCCTAAACATGGTATACTGATTAATATCGCATTTTTGGAATATAAGTTAAGTAGCAAAATCCTCCCGTTTTCAGCCATATCAGGGGACGGTCTTTGCCGCTTGGTGTCCCCTGAAAATAACATAACAGTTGCTCAGGACCAATCACGACTCACCAGTTTTCTGAAGCTGAGCCGTGATTGGTCCCAAGCAACAGTGATGTCATTTTCAGTCAACAGCAAGTAGCAAAATGGCCACCCCCTGAGATGGATAACAACAGGTGGTATTTGCTGCTTAAGTCATTAGTACCAATACTAATCAGTATCATAGTGGGGGCACATATGACATATGGTCCAAAAAAAAGTTTGGGGTTGACTTCATATTTAAAAAGAGATGTTCAGATACTCCAGAGGCACAATCAAATGTATATTTGCTAGCCGGTAGCTTGTAGGCGTACACAGTAGTTTAGTGTGTACAGTTTAGTAGGCTACATAGCCTCGGGTCACATACCCTTTTGAAACTTTGAGCTACTTCTTGACTACCAAATAGCGCCAAGGGATTCCACCAGTTTCACATTTGCTCAAATTACCAAATATGTTATGTGAGGACACTGCTCATGTGAGAATTCAATAGATTTCTCACAATACAAGGTGGGAAAAATCAATCAATAAGCAACGCTTTGTTTCTATGAATCTCTGTACATTTTCTAATGATCATTTTTACAACATTCCTAAGAAATAGCAATGTCTCATTACTGGTGAGCTATTTTTAGAACAGGCCCAATGGCCAATCATATTGTTCTGTATTTTCATGGTAAAAAAGATTGCTGTTTTTGTCGATGTATCATTTACCAGTGTAGAGTCTGTAATTGAGGGCAGCGCACTATATAGTAACAAGCACGTCTGACTCATAGAAGTTTGAATGTGGGCTCTGGGCTTCCTGTATGGCATGTCTGTACTTACAGTGGGTTTTCTCCTGGCATATCGACTTCCTGCCACGCTTAAAAAACATGCATGTTAGGTTCATTGAAGACTGAATTATTGATTCTCAACTGTTGGGTCATGACCCAAAAGTGGGTGATAGACAGAGGTGGGCAGAATTCATAAAGTTACTCAGGTAAGCCTAAATTAGTGAAAGAAAAAACTACTTCTGAAGTATAGAACAAGCACAATGGAAAGGAGATGGATGGCTGAATGGAGTCGGCAACTAATTGGCTTTCCTAATGGGGTAATTTCCCCTATTTAAAATGACAGCATATGTGTGGTGAAATTGACTTCCTTTCTGTCTTCTAAAATTATTCATGCAGATATATTTGATGCAGTCTTTACACCTTATGTCATTTTGACATTTGCTCGTACTGTAATAGTTTTCTTAAATTAGATCCACTGAGACACATTAACACGTCAAAACTCCAGTCCAGGTTTTACCAGGTCGCTCCAGTGATGGCAGTGCAGACTGTATGCACTGAGCGGCGCAGTTTTGCGGATTCATGTAGCGTGTGCTAACACAGATTCCGGCCACATCTTCTAAAGATTTACCACAAGCTTGGATGCTGCGCGGTTCGCATACACCAGGATGCGATCACATCGCGTTACCGTAGCCCTTTGCAGCCTCCCGGTGCAAACCCATATTTTTTACCTACTAGGACAATAAACGCTTTGACCTTTGACTTGCAGCTGATGGCAATACAAAGGTCGCTGACTGATAGCAAGAAGCTTTGAAGCGCATCTTTACGGCTCGATAGGACTGCGCTCACGGGAGAATGCCCGAATCCATCCTGAAAGGTAAAGTCATATTGTTTGCATTTTATTCCTGCATGTTTTATCAGCCAAGAATGGGTATGTGTGCTTGAATAGTCATTCTGTAACCGGACAGATGAGAAAGCCGGATGTTATTGTTATTACGTAACGCATAGAGTAACAAGCACGTCAACGTCAGTCCGCGGGGAATACAGTGCACGTATCCTCTTGTTTTTATTTTTATTTGTAACCCACGGGCTCTTGTGTTGCCACAAATCGAGAGCTCGTACATCGCGAGGGGATTCATTTGCTGTACCTACGCTACACCGTACCATGGAAATGATGCATTTCGTGTGAGTGCCGCCATTGCTTTACTCACTTCATATTTGTCAATCACCTGATCGTCTCCGGTTTAGCTCAACACGTCAGCTTTACGTTTAAATCAGTTTTTGATGTAAATAAACCAGAATTCAAAATGCAATGCGCTCGAGAGTAGCGTGTGCTCACAGTGACGTCACTACAGTTACGTCACGTGAGCGGCTTATGTTACAGAGCTTACTGAGCAGCCCGGAGCAGCCTCCTATCCAACAGAAAGCCATAGTCCATAAAAATTCTGAAGCAGTGGTTCTCAAACTTTTAACGCCAGGACCACCATCATGACCAACATTAAAACAAAGTAGCATGTAGGCTTAAGTGCATATAAAAAACGATACGTTTCCTCAATACGATATATAATATTAAGGTAAGCCACAATAACTTCACGCAAATTTAGTATAATAACGCTGCCCTTAAACAAGAAAAAGTAAGAAAACTACCTTTAAAAAGATTAAATTTAAATGTTTAAAAAAACATAGTTAAATGAAAATTATACCCTATAAGTAGAATTTTTAAAGCAAACACCAAACAATTTTTAAAGAAATAATGCAAATATTGTATGGTTCTAAAAATGTAAATACGACATAACTGTATTGATTTTTCCCCTCCACGTACCAGTAGAAGGAGCTAGCCTACACATCACCTTGTCAAGTATGAAGGTTTTTTCATTGTGGAGTTGTGGAGGACCCAAAACGCAGGGAAGAAGGAAGGCAAGACACCTGGCTCGAAATAGCTAATCAATCACATTTGAGGAATAACTTTCCAATTTTGTGGAGCAATTTTTGCAGGTTAATCCCAGGGACTTGGAGCAAGGGTATTATTAAATAATTAAAAACATGACAATGTACAAATTAAAAATTGGTATTCTTTTGTATATAATCCACAGTTTTTTTTAATGTTATTTTTATTTATTTATTTGTGCATAGAAACTAACTGTATTCTTGAAACATTTTCACACAAATAAACATTTCAGTTTTAAACATTTCCGAATGGGTTATATTTTTAACAAAATGGATTCATAAAATATATCTACTCTAATGTAATATTGAGACCATTTAATGTGCAGACTTCAAAAGTCAAAATCACAACTAAGGACTCTATTGTGAAAACAAACAAATTAAATTACTGATATTAAAAATATTTGATACTACCAGTGTATGTAACTTTTCAGCTTATACGTAGGCCACTCGATCAGGCTGACGTACGTCAAACCGTAATGCAATTTATCTCTGGCTTCCGCTTCTGTTTAGAGTCCAGGTGCTTATTAATTTTCCTACTGTTTTGCTGCTCAAAGTTGGATACACTCTGCTTTAATGCAGTTCCACCCAAATATGTTGTGAAAAGTGTAGTAGCGACTACACTAGTCAAATACCCAAACACCTAATTTAAATTACATGTCAATCTTAGGTTAGCTTGGCAATTAGCATGGCTTCCCTTGTCTTATTGTCATCCCTTCGTGATAACGATGCTTGTTGGTAAGTGTAGCTTATTTATTGCCATGGAGGTGACGATGACTAATGAGGATCACTAGCTAGCCAGTCTAACGAGCCAAAGCTTGTTGCCAAGTAGGTGTGGCGTAAGTAGTACTGAATACACGCGTGGTGATCGACGTGAACGTGCTGTGTACGTCAACATCTGCAAAACTACTTTGGGACCATCTCGGTGGTTAATTTGACAGAAAAATTAAAAAATCTGTGATTTTCAGTTTTGCTTTTGATGGCCCAAATTTTTGAATTTTGAAACTGTGATGCAAAACTGCATACTACAATATTTTCAAAACTGTAAATAAGGCATGTGGAAGACCAGGGAATGACCAGGGAATCGTGACTTAGGACAACAATTAACAGAGAAAACCAGTGAACTAAATACAAACAAATAGACAAGAGAGGGACTGGCGGCAGTCTGGGCCACCCAGTCTGGACATTGTTGAGCGACTGAGGCTGAGCTGGTACGAGGGTCATGACTTACCAGAACAGAAATGGGAACAGAAACTCAGTCTGCATCATCCTCATCAGCCTACACTAATGGAGATTGGGAAACAACTACCTGTAGTTATAGTCTAAGTCAAGTCTCAAAGCAAGGTATTAAATTAAAGGCAAGCCGAGTCTTTCATTTTCATAATTTGTAGCCCGCAAGTTCCAAGTTCTCCTCTGGTTTGGACACTCACATGTCCTAAGTTATCGCATATATATGTTACATAATGTTAATTTTATCCACCAGTTTTAAATTTAGTCTCAGTTTTAGTTCAGTTTCAATCACGCTTGCTAGTCATCCCATTTTTATTTAGTCCATTTTAGTTGACTATAAATCTAGCATTTTAGTCTTTATTTTAGTGCAAGAATTTTTTTTATTTGTCTAGTTTTAGTCAACAAAAACTGTTAACGTTTTAGTTTTAGTCATTTTACCCCTGTGTATTTTTGTCAGCAGATAATGTTGAACATTTGAGATCTAAAACTATTTCACATAAAACTTACTCTCATCTTTTTTTTTAATGAAAAACAACTTCACACACAATTACAGCATATTAATAAGTGGCTACTATGGCTCCATGCTAGTAAATTAGCCAGCATTAGTTAGCGATCTGATTTACATTATTGTTGGAACGTTATAGCCGTTGGATTAATGTTACGTTATAACTATAATTATTATTATTTTTTTTACCTTTCACCGTGAATCCACCTCCTGTCTGTCCCGTAGGTTTGTGCATGTTATGCTGCTAGCTGCAAATTTGAAAGGGGGTGTGTCACTGTGTGTGACATGACAGTGTCACAGTGACAAATTAGCAGACAAGAATTTACAAAATCCTATAATTATCGTCTCGTTTTAGTCCATGAACTAAAATGTCCATAGATTTTAGTCCGGATTAAAATGAATTAAAGTATATTTTTGTCTCGCCTTCATTAGCTAACGAAAATGCATACTGATTTAGTCCCAGTTATCTTTTTTTAGTTTTAGGGTTTTAGTCTAGTCTAGTATAGTTTTATTCCGGTGAAAAATGTGTGTTGAGAAAATTATTTTTGTTTAGTTTTCATTTACAAAATTAACACTAATACAGATTCCTGAAAAATGTGAGTAATTAGAAAGAGTTGTATTGTAATATAAAAAAAGAAAAGAAAATAGTAATCTGTTAACATAATACCTGGCAACTAGATTGTGGTTGGAAAACCAATCTTGCAATTATTGTGGTAAATGATTAGGGACACATTTTATCAAGCACTCAACACAACCAGTTGCTCCTCTATTTGTGTTCAGCAACAGTAATGTCATCGAGAAGGAAAAATCACTCTTAACACACTCCACACTCAAATATATTCACTCAGGGTAGTCTTTCAGATAATCAGGCCTTTGCTTCGGCCTGATAATAACAGTAATGTGTACCCATCTTTAGACCTTTTAAAATGGTACAACTTTTATATTGGATCTCATTAGGTTGTGATGGGTGTACTTGTATTCTATTTCACTCCTCCTGGCCACCAGAGGCGGTGCTTCAAGCTCTGAACGATCATTCTAGCACTTAGTCGACAACCTTAAATACTCAGCCATTTGGACTATTTAACAGAAAAAAACATAAGACACAAAACTCGTTTGACATCTAAAGTGAGGATAACACATGTCGTTTTTTGTTGTTACTTATATGTCTGAAAACTATAATGCTAATAACTGCTACAGATAATGCAAAATTGTATTTCTACATGTAACAAAAACTCAACAATAAAGACATTTGATTGAAGCGTACTTTCAAATAAAATAGTCAAGTCACTGTCTGTTTGAGTCCTCATTGTATTTGCAAGATAAAATTTTATACATATGGCCGACCAAAAATCTTACATCATGGTTTTGTCATGCATAGAGACTACAGTCAGCTGTCAACCTGACTACAGTAAAAAATATATTTAAAAAATCTACTTCACTTTACACATTTTGACGTACTGTAGTAGGGACAGATAAGGTCAGTAGAGCTTCGGAGTGTATAAGTCAAGGAAAAACGTATTCAATTTAGTTGAAGATATGGAGAAAGGTAAACACATGAATTTATTTTCACTGTTTGACTCTCTATGGCATCAGTGGAACCACAAAATCAAAATGTCACCAATGTTTATCATCCTCCATGATCCAGGAAGTAGCCTGTTAATGACAATTGCAAACATGAAGTGCCACATTAAAAAAAAAAGTTTAAAGTTCAGCCTTGGCAAAGGTGCTTTTTATTATAGAATCACATTAAAGGTGGCTCAAGTCTTTTATTATTTAATAAAACACATTTTGAAAATTTAATAATGCCTACATGGTTCTATAAACTACACTTTAGATCACTTGCGTAAAACTCGCATTGCACTAAGTCCTGCCCTTATGTGTGGCAGAGCAGTAATGTAGCATGTATCACGGGCAGGTTTACAGGTGCTGCTCTTACTTGTAGATTCTACACGTTCACTTACATAGTGCCATGGTTAGAAATGAGAGGGAAAACTCTGCACCAACAATGGAGCGGTAGTTCCCTTCCTTTTGGACATTCCGTTCCCGCTGTGCTCTGTGCTTCCGTCTGCTCGAGAATGAGTTTCCCAGGCTCATGTCCTCTTTTCAGAACCATGAAATTGTTGCCAGGGGACAAGGCAAAAGAAGGAAGCATTTCACCATTGGCCAATGCTCTGCTCTGCATGGACTCAAGGTCATGACAGAAGATTTGAAATGAAATTGGATTGGAAAAATTGCAATTGACTTTAACATTACGATTAGCATTCAGCGTTGCTTCTTTTTTTTCTTGGTGATGCCTGACTGACTGAAATCTATTCAGGTGACCCTGAATAGTACAAGTGGCATAGAAAATGGATGGATGTACAATAATATTTGAATGTATTCAGATGTTGCCATGGGTGGGCCATAGGGGGCCGTGCACGCCCACTAAGATACTTGTGCCCCACTACTTTAGGCATGGATATGTAAAAATACATTTTCACTTATTCTGTTAAAAAAAAAAACTAGTGTTGAGTTCTAAATCACTAAGATTAAATGATGGTGTGATATTGTTTAATTGATGGCCAGTCTACTCTGCAATGGCTTTACTGAAACTAATGTTGGGTGTGCAGGTTTACGTAACAAATATGTCATGAAGGAGGTGCCTTCACAGATCACTTCACATCCAATCCAGCTGCGACTTTGATGTATGATTCAGCACTAGAGGCGGTGTCTATATGTACTGTAAACGTTGTCTATGGTAATAATTGCAAGTGGGTGTCGCAAAGGCACAAAGTTATACAGTAAGAATGGACTGACAATGTCACTGACTCGCCATCGGGAGAAGTGAAGCCACCAGCGGCCATCTTACGTTGCCTCTCGCTTAACCGGCCTAACTTGCGCGGCGTTTTCATGTTATTTTCTGCCTATACAGCAGAAATACCACCATGTATGGCATAGGGTTGTATCGATATGTCTGGGTGAAGCACTGCATACATATTTCATTGGTAAGATTTAGAGGTGCACTGATCAAAAATTTCTGGCCGATCACCGATCATTAAAGCCTGACAAGCCAATCCAGATATTTGCCGATCCCAATTTTTTTCCAAATCAACAGCATACATTGAACAATACCTGTGAAACAATACAAAAAGTTGTTTTAACTGCACATTGAGTGGCTTTCTCAAATAAAAATGAAAAGCCTATTAGTGTTATGGTAACAACAACAGAACTAACCTAAACCCAACCAAAGCCATGACAATTAGTCATCTCACAGCAGAAGAGGACAGTTTTTCATTATTCAAATTGGCCCCGATACCGATCCTGACTGATCAATCAGTACATCCCTAGTAAGAATGATATTTTAAATCTTACCATAAAACACACTGATAACAATGTTTTCAGCAAAAAACAAATAACCCAAGTTATAAAAGTGGCAACGTAAGATGGCTGCCCTCTGGCTTCAGAAAACAGGTGCGCCGTGATAGGTCGTTACCTGAGCCCCAAGCAACTGTGTGTCATTTTCAGTCGCTAGCCATAATGGAGCTGCATAGTTAATATATTATTGTCAAAAACATTGTGTTGACTTCGTTTAAGGGATTCAAAATACTGGACATGGAAAGGGGAACATGGGTTGCATTGGGGGGCACATTGTCACATTACTTGCCTTGCCCCTGGTGCTATGCCACATACTCGGCAGCATAGTGGGCCACACGACAGTACAACACTGCGGCACTGAGCAAGAGGGAGGGAGGGAGGTCAGAGAGAGAGAGAGAGAGAGAGTGAGTGACGGAAGGAGGAACGCGAGAGAGCGCACCTCCCCCAGACAGCAGTGAGCCAGCTAGTATATTCTCCTCCCGGACATGTGGTGCATGTAGCGGTAGCAGCAGTAGCATCGGCGGCTGTGGAGGAGACCGCTCGGCCACCTCGTCGTTGGTGCTCCTTCAAAATAGCTATTCCGAGCTCCTCTTTTTTTTTTGTTGAAACATTTTTTTATTTTATTTCACGTCATTTTTGTGATGAGCTTGCTTGGTGCTTACAAGAAAAAGAGCACTTATGATGGCTACGAATCTTTGCAGTTGGTCGATAGTGGCAGAGATAGCTTCAGCACCGGTAGAGGAGGCGGAGGAGGAGGCGGCGGCACACTCGGAGGCCCGGTAGCGGCTCTTCACGGACTGAAGGCCGGCCCCGGCAAAGAGGAAGACTGCAGCACCATGGACAGCTCAGGTATGTGTCCGGTCACCCTCATTGTGGCGTTTGTAACAGGAAGCGACTAGCGTAATGGCCTCAGCCACACCAAGTATAGTGTAGAAGTGACAGATGGGGTGGCTGGCAGTAGTCTCAGTCCCTGACAATATCACCATGGAGTCCCTTCCTGCACTCTCATGATTTTCAGGCCTCTTAAATGTTCATATTGGGTTTCAGTGTAGTATGTTCTGGTGCCGTTATCACCTCCTGCCAGGTTTAAATTATCTTACAAAAGTGAGTAAAAGCCCTCAAGACCATTCAGCAACCATTTCATGGGTCTCACTGTATATTGACTTAGAAATTGTACAGACTATATACAGACTTTTCACCCTCACATCACACATACTTCCAGGTGGCAAAAAGCTCAAATTACGCCAATTTGCGCAAATAGTAAACAAACCCTTGCATGCCATTTGACCAAGAAACAGTGATTGTGAAATGGTGTATATCAGTGGTCCCCTATTGGCAGAATGGTATTATGCAGCAGTAATACCGTGTGTGACTATTTTCAGGATCAACAAACCAATAATATATTGCTATAATGACAGAAATAACTACACACAACCTGCTCATCTGACAGTGTGGAATAAATAAACTTTATTACAAAGCAACAAAAAATCAAAGGGACACCGTTATGTAACAAACATGCATGCAATATAGTAGCACAGTAGTAACACACTTTTTGAGAACATATATCTTAACACCACCACTTGCTCTCACATTATTTTGACCACACATTTGGAAAACCTTTCATTTAAACCATGTGCATATATGAACGTACACATTATTTCCCAAACATGAACTTGGCAAACGTACGTATTCAACTTAACTTCCTGAACAAGTTTTAACGTGCCATAGATACATTGTTGTTTACAAGGTGTACATAGAAGTGACCTCACTTTTTGGGTACAGACAACAATGTTTTGTGACATCTTTTTTTTTTCTCAATCTCTTATTGCCATCTAATTTTGACATTGTGGGAAGAAATATGTATTGTATATATTATCCATCCATCCATTTTTTGAACCGCTTATTCCTCACAAGGGTCGCGGGAAACCTCATTTATTTATACTAAAATATTTAAAACACTGACTCAATTACTTGTCCTATGAAAGCATTTATGAAAGTATTTTATACAACATTCCAAAAATATTTGAATAATTGCCTTGCATCCATCCATCCATTTTCTTAACCGCTTGTCATCACAAGGGTCGCGGGGTAATTGCCTTGCACTGTGAGGGAATACAAATGCTATACAATTTTTTGGTGTAAACAGTACATTCTGTAGAGTAAATTTGACTCTATTTGAATGGATAAAATAATTTTTGCTGTTTATCGGAGAAATGTGATGTGAAGAAGATGCAGACAGCCCTTGCACTAAAATATTACTCAACAATTCGCTGAATTCTTGTCCTTGCTCCGGTGACTATACAGGATCCCCTATTTGCGTCTTCTCCTACAGATATACCCGACAAAACCCGACAATCTTTCCAGTATTTACCTGTAATCCACATAAATACATGCCAAAGCATATAGTTGCTGTAAAATTTACTTTGTTTAACTTTTTACCCTTAATGCACTGTTTTACCCATAATACATTATCGTTTATAGTTAAATACTGTAAAATTGAAAAACAAGAAAATGTTGTTTTTTTTTACTGTAGATTTTATATAAATGTGTTATATTATATTATTTATATTCATATTATATTAGATATACACTAGGAAGAGAGTAAAATAAAACATTAGAACTATATAAAAGTCACTCAAGGGTTGAGGAACAAACTCACAACCTTAAGCTTGGGAGACTGCCACACTACCACCTGAGCTATGCCCCTCCTACTGTTGGCTTATCTCCAAGAGACCGAAGACATCGTTTTTGGTCTCTTGGAGAGAGGAAGATATCATGGAATCAGTTGCAGCTGACATGATCAATATACTAACAGAAAGCAGCAGCTGCATGGCTCAAGTAGATCGGCTGTCTCCCAAGCTGAAGGTTGTGAGTTTGTTCCTCCACCCTTGAGTCACTTTTTTTTCTTTTCTTTTTCAATTCTATATTTAACTCTCTTCCAAGTGTAAATATTACTCTAAAACTGGGTCTATTTGGTCCCACTCTAAATATAGTAAAATTTACTCTACAGAATTTACTGTGTACTGTACCTGTATCTGTGTTGTTTGATGTCCTGTCAAATAGTACAATACACCAAAAATTATGGTAGTGCAAGCCCTCACAGTGCAGGACAATCATACCAAAGTTTTTTCAATGCTGTATTAAACATTTTCATACATACTTTTGTAGGACAAGTATTTAAGTCAACATTTGAAATTTTGTATAATGCTGGCATCAGGTTACAATTAGGCAAATTTGATATTTTTTCAAAAATCTGAACTTTTGGTCAGTCCACACGTGCGGGTGCCATTTTTGCCAATTGTTGATCAATCTAAAGTGTTGAAAAAGGCTGGCTCTCTTT
Source organism: Vanacampus margaritifer (assembly GCF_051991255.1). Lineage (NCBI taxonomy): Eukaryota > Metazoa > Chordata > Actinopteri > Syngnathiformes > Syngnathidae > Vanacampus > Vanacampus margaritifer. The sequence goes on from NC_135444.1 coordinate 5,188,932, forward strand.
GATGATACACTGTTAATGGTTGAACAAACATGCTGTTTTGGAGTTTCCTGAAAAGTGACAATATAAGGGTTTGGCCTGACACCAGCAATAAGTAAGTGATGCTTAAATTAATAAGTAATGTGTTTCAGTTAATGAAACTAGTAGAAATTACACATCACCAAACATATAATAACAATTTAAAAATTCAGTTGAGGCTGGTCTCGAGTATTCTCCCTTATCGATCATGCAAGTTTCAGGTGTTCCACAGCATCCACCTGAGTCTTACCTTATTTTATAGGTATGGAGCACAGAGCCTGAAAACATTGGAAGACAAATATCTTTCTGTATTGTACTGCATTAAAAAAAAGAAAAAGAAAAAAAGATGTGAGAAATAGTCACTAACGTGGGACATTTCCTGTTCTCTGGCCTGTCCCCGTTCTCCACATAGCCAGACAATGGTGAAATTTCAAAGTCTGAAGAAAGCAACCCTGTTCCATTAGATTCTTTTTTTTTTACGCTCAATGTGATTACCTCTTTATCAATGGACTGTATGCATTGTATTAAGTTCCAGTTATTTTACATTTTATAGTCGGTTGTTATAACTCACATGTTGAACTACACTTTGGATCCAGATGAGTTATGACACGGCGTGGCAGATTTAGGACTCAGACGCAGAGATAGGGGTTTGAGGCCAAGGCAGATATTTATTAAACAAAAAAAACTCCTCGTTTAGAGGGAAAAAACAAAGGCTATTAAATGTTAAACTAAAGGTGCTCCAAAAGGGAGGATGTCTTAACTACAAACAAAACAATATCACTCCTTAACTAAAACTATACTGTGGCTATACAAAGTTACAAACCAAAGTTCACACAAGAGACAGGACAACAAGGCTGAGGACTGTGACTTGCTTGAGTGGCTCTGACGAAAACACTTTAGCACAAGACAGGGGAGACGCAGACCATTTAACACATGAGGGAAATGGGAAACAGGTGGACACAATCAGGAATCAGGGTTGACACTGACACCATATGAGGAAGGGCAAGTGACCTGAAACGAAAGGAGTCAGAATGTTCAAAATAAAACAGGAAATGACAAGACAACCTCACCGTGGTGTGGCAAGTTCATCCTGAGCTGGGATTGTGTTGGTGCCTTTTTTTTTTTTTTAAAGGTAGTCACATTCCACCGTGACCTATACAATTGGAACTGCATGAGCAAGTAAATTCAAAATGTACTGTCCAAGACAGCTGCATCATGTGTTCATAACAATATTACAAGTACAGTGTGTCCACAATCATATACCCATTTGTCCTCCACATCCATGTCATTGGATTCTGGGGACAGAACATCATTTTGTAAAATCAATTATGACTTTAAACTTGAGCACAGTCAGTATTGTGTCATATTGTTTTGGGGTAAATTAACCTCATCTTCTACCTCCTCATGCTGCTTTTGCTGTAATGACTCTCATATAAAGTGGTTAGAAAATACACACAATTAAACTTTGGAACAGAAATGTATCCACAAACATTTGGTTCAACTATTAAGGAAACACCTTTTATTGTGGCCAACCTAAGGCACATCTGTGCAACAATCATGCTGTCTTATTGGCATCTTGATATGCCACACCTGTCAGGTGGGATGGACTATCTCGACAAAGGAGAAATGCTCACTAAAACAGATTTAGACAAGATTTGGAAACAATATTTAAGGGAAATGGTCTTTATGTGGCAGCACGGTGGCTGACTGGTTAGCACGTCCGCCTCCCAGTGCTGAGGACGTGAGATCGAGTCCGGGCTTCGGCCTTCCTGGGTGGAGTTTGCATGTTCTCCCCGTGCTTGCGTGGGTTTTCTCCGGGTACTCCGGTTTCCTCCCACATTCCAAAAACATGCATGGCAGGTTAATTGAACACTCCAAATTGTCCCTAGGTGTGAATGTGAGTGTGGTTGTTCGTCTCTGTGTGCCCTGCGATTGGCTGGCAACCAGTTCAGGGTGTACCCCGCCTACTGCCCGAAGCCAGCTGGGATAGGCTCCAGCACCCCCGCGACCCTAGTGAGGAAAAGCGGCCAAGAAAATGGATGGATGGATGGATGGTCTTTATGTGTAGAAAAAGATCTTTGAGTCAGTGAGATTGGGTTGTTTTCCTCACGAGTGGGCATTGTGCTGATGTATAAATGTCAGTCTGCTGCTGAAGCCTGTTTGGTTTAAGCCTGTCTCTCGCAACATTAGATATTCTGTCAGCTACTGTCCGAGTCGATGCAAAGGATGCGTCTACAAACATCACGTGTATTACAATGGCTTGTGATTTTTTTTTTCATTTCAATCATTTATTCCATTCAGTTGTGAAAGAAAGAAAAGACAACATGAAACAATATTCTTCAGTGTTGAATGAAAAAGAGCAGAAAGAAGACAAGTCTTGTGAATAGTGAATACAAAATGTCAGAGTTGAGTGGTGTAATGGCTTCCCGAGAATGAAAATGAACCAACACTCCTTGTGTGCGCAGAGTAATGTGAGTAGGTCTGAATGCATGCGTCTCACCCTGCAATAGTAATATACTGTAGCTGTAGTATGTAGTGTTAAGTATCCAGAAGCGAAGACAGCATACAGTACTTAATGCATAATTTACCTGATGAATAACCTGTTAAATAAGCTTATCTAGACTTCTTGTGATGATAAAAAGTAACTTGCAAAATGAAGGATGAGCTTTAGCTTGAGCGTCTGTTTGGAAAAAAGAAGCTTCACTTATTCTTTAAAGTTTAAAGCTTTGTGTTTTGTGATCCAAATGCTCCAAAGTGACCTTTGGCGGCTATCCATTTTTGTGCACCGTATGTTAAACACGGTCTGTCTTTTCCCAGTCTATTTCAACACATTAGATTATTTCAACACATTACACTTCTTGCATGGCTCAGCTGCCTGTTGGTTCCTTCCATTCAAATATGCACATTATTGATTTACTTTTGACTGCATACATTGTTCCTTGTGTGGAAGCGGGTGTGAGTGTAAAGGCCCATTAGACGCACAGCAACAATCAAAATATGGCTTTAATGAATGTAAATGAGAGGGTTTACAGAAAGATGCACCGCACTCTTAACAGTCAAGAAAATGAAAGTCAAGACTAGATTTCTGAAAGCATTCATGTTTAGAAATTTGATTTTATGTGCTGAAGATTCAGAATGGTGGAAAGGCAAAAGTTTGGAAAGGGAGAGAAACATCTCATGAACATCTCACATTAATAATGGACTCTAAGTATTAATCTAAATATTATAAACATCTAAACTTGTAGAAATTTCATCTTGATGGGCATATAAGAAGACAGACATGGATTAAATTCGAAAGAGAAAAATGCTGTCAGATATGCCAAAATTAAACATATGTGATGCGTTTTCACAAAATCATGCTTAGGTCTCAAACAGGAAAATTGAGATATTGTATTCTAACTCTGCACCTAATTCCCTTTAAAATGATGTATAATACACGGACATACCTAAAACATTTATGAAGTTACATCAATTTCAATGTTGACAGGTCGAAATCCCTCGTTGAGAAAAATGCATTTAAAGTTTTGGGCGCGTACATTTTTCAAAGGTCCATAGCAACCAGGAAAAAGATATTGACCCGAAACTTTCAGGGAGTGTTAAAAGACCATTGGAAGGTAAATTCCAATAGCAGATAAGGACATCAATCAGAGGTTTAGGTTCAAACCCATAGGTGAGGGAATTTGACATCTCAACTGATGAAATCGGGTAAAAATTGTGTTTTTGGCCTCAATGCCTCTATCTGAGGCATCATCAAAGTTTGCTTGTCATATTGTTGCAACTTGTGTGCGTGTGTGAGTGTGCGCGTTTGCTACATGGTGGGGCCCATATTCTGGGATTTTACAGACTTGTGCGGCCCACTTATCCTGGTGGGGCCATTTTAGAGGGCCCCACAACTTTAGACCTCTTTTTGAGGGTCAAGACTTGGTTTTAGAGTTTAGGTTTGAATTGGGTTATTTAGGGTTGTGGTTAGGCAATCATTTGTGATGGTTGGGGCTAGGGTAAGGGGCTAGGTGTGTGTGTGTTTGTGTTTTAAATTAGGTAAAATTAGCGCAATGGAAAACTCGTTTTAAGAGTTTTGTGTCAATGAAAAGATGATTTGTCATTTGGTGTGGCCTGTGACAACAAAGTTGATCGATATTTATCATAGACATTGTACCTCAAATGTATTTGGCCACATAAAGAAAATAAGAATGATTTGAGTTCGGTTCAACACTTTTTGTTTTGTTTTGTTTTGCAATCAACGTAATACAAAAGGAACACTTCAGCCCATCAAACTACTGTCTAGTCAATATGAGCTCTGTGCATTAGGGGGGGGGGGCTTTGTAAGAACCATCGCAATGACGTGATCATTTTTTCATCTTCAAGTATATTTCATAGCCCATATTTGATTTGAATTTCATCCCACTTAAAAGAGCATAGAGTGGAAATGTGTGGTGGTATTGCGAGCCAGGCAGAGGCTTCATTTGTGACACGTCGATGACGTGACGTGTCATCTTTCATTGCCACATGAAATTCACGACATCGAGGAGTGATCAAAACATTACATTATTTACATTAGATTATTACATCATTTCATTTCGTCATTATTTCATTCCACTTCAATCCGACTGCTGCACGATGCGTGACTGCAAGGAGGCACTTGCATGTAGGAGCGTTTAATTCCCCCTGTGATTGTATTGCGACATCATTTGCTTCAGTGCATAAATAGATTAAATTAAAAGGAAAAGTAAGATCCCGCAATTGAAGATGATCTCTTCTGTTTGGATTACAAACATTCACCAGTATGATTGGTGACATTCGCTTCTGCTATAAAGTAACGAGCGTGTGTCTTCTGTTTGATTTTGTACCGGAGGGTGACATTATGGTGTATTTCGACTTTTATTGGGTGCTATGTCCATTTCTATAAATCATTTGGGAAGTGACGTTAGAGGAGAGGAACTCTGGGTGCTTTTTGGAGCAGGCTCCAGAGACGCGCTAGCTAGCAGCTCGGCTAAAACATGCCCTAGTTATGATGCTCATTACTATACAAATTTCTTCTTTTTTTAAACTTCTACTACAAATTAAACTTTGCTGCTGCAGGGAAATGAAAATAGAGATCTTAAGGAGGTTATTGTTGGAGAAATGTCAAAATAGATTTTTTCCCCAAACAATGCATTTTTGTCATTGACTCAAAACTAATCTCCATGACATACGCCTGATTTTGTGAAAATACATCACGTATACATTTTGTAAACCCACTAATAATGCACTCTAAGCATTAATATGATTAATAAATGAGAGGATGGCCGTGGATACTATGGATAGACCGCCTGTCTAGGATGATTTAACTTTATAAGATGCTATTGACCCTGGGAACCTTCTGAACCTTTTGTTTTTTTTTCGACATTAAAACAAAGAAATGTGAAAGTTTAAGATTTCAGGGTTTTTTTCAATTCAAGAAAAAAACAGAGCTACGGTATTTACTTCTTTAAGTGTCCATTTAACTTTTTAAGGTGTTTTTTTTTTCATTTTTATTTAAAATGAAGTATATTGTTTAAGATTTTTTTTAAACTTCTACATTTTGAAAAGTCTGAAAAAATGTTCATTAAGCATTAATGCTTTAAGACATTGCAACAAAGACAAGATTGACATTTGTATTTGGAAATTTTTTGATGCCAATATCCCCCCCACCCCCTTTTTTTACTGAAAATTAATATTGGCTTCAAATAGCTGTTATCGGCCTCCTTGACTCCTAATAATCGGCATTGGTATTGGCCCTGAAAAAAACTAACATTTTGGCCTATCTCTGGTGGATACAATTCACATAGAAAAGCGCTTTGTCAGCCATTGGTCTCAGCTGCTGTCGCAAGTACTGATACCTTAAAATAAGGCTGGTATCAACCCAATACCGATCCCTGGTTTTGATACTCCCCCATGCCTAAGAATGACAGAAATGTAGAACAACAAAAAATGTGAATCCTAAATTACCGTAAGTATTGTGAAACCTCTTAAATTATAATTGAGAGTGTACATTTTTCAAATCCACTTTAGTGGTGTATAGAGTCAAAACAACCAAACTCTGTCACTGTCCAATGTAACCGTTTGCCTTTAAAACATTTTTTTAAACTATCTCTTTTTGCTTGGGATTTATTGGGTTAATGTCTTCTTTCCCCAGATATGGACGGCAACTATGGTGGAGGACTGCTGGATATGGTGAAGGGCGGAGCTGGAAAGTTCTTCAGTAACTTCAAAGACAATCTCAAGGACACGCTAAAAGACACATCAACCAAGGTCATGCATCAGGTTGCCACGTAAGTATTCATAAATAATAAATATGTAACTATAGTCAAAACAATGCAAAGGCGGATTCTTCTCTCACTTCTAAATAATGCTTCCTTGTGAAGGAAGCATTGGGCTGCATGGTGGAAAGTTATTAGCATGCCTCACCATTGCTACAATATGTTAACTTAAAACTTTGTCTTCACAATACGGTAATGCATGTCATAGCAAGGTTGCACATTTTAGGATACTTCCATTTACATTCATTCACATTGGTTTGCATTGATTCAAGTATTTAACTGAAATAATAGAATTACTTCTATGCTCTTCTTTGATAAGTCTAATAAGGATGCCACTGGTTCGAGATGTGTACCAGAGCAGCGTGTTTTAGAAGCACCAGAGTCTGGCACAGTGTGGTCCACTCACTGTTTGTGTGTGCACTGTTTGTGCACTGGGACCACAAAGGGAGCTCTGTTTCTCAAAAAAACGCACATACATTTCCTCTCACTGTTGACTCAGCACGTCTGATCATGAATATTCCTGCCTTGTGTCTCCCCCTTCAGACCTGCACTCTCTTCTCCTGTTGTTTCTTCATCTGTTTGCTGTCAGTCGTTCTCACTCCTCTCCAAGACTAAATTATTCATGTTAGCTCATTGTGCAAAACGACCAGTGCACTGCTGTTATGTAGAAGGTTGCATTTCATTGTGCCTGTGTGAGATGCATGTTTATTTAGTGCATATACTGTATGTGAGTGGGAGGTATGAACGACGAGGGAGGTACACTGCTATAGCAACCAGCAGAAAGCTGAAAAGAGAACAAGTAGATGGAAATATGCTTTCACCCATCCATTTTTGACTGCTTATATGCTTACTGTCATAGAAGACCTGAGCCTATCCCAGCATACTTTGGACTGATCACACATGTTCACACTTATTGGCATAAGCAATGTTTCTAGAAATAATGTTTCTAGAAAAAATGTTTCTTTTGAATAAATTGGCTTTTCGTTAACTGTTTGCATAAGTTAAAAACAAAACAAAAAAAGAGGAAAATAAATAAATGAAATAAAATTAACTGTTTGCGTAAGTAGATGGTGGATATAAATAAAAAATTGCAGATGAATAGAAGAGCAAACTTGTACTTGAGGCAGTCAACAGAAACTTTGAAAACAACAAAATTCAAAACAAAAAATAGAGTACTGCTACTAACAACGCACAACACACAACACACCACTCCAACAGTATGTGATAGAGCACTTACTGTAATTACAGCAACAAATGGAAAAGTTTTAGAAATAAAAAGTTCTTAGATCAGAATAGGAAATAGCTTAATAATATTTTCCAAGTAACAATATTGCATATTATGGCGGAGATATACTGTAAAGAAAAGCGGTCCGTTTTCAACTATTGCATCCATCTGAGTTTTGTTCAACCATTAAGATCATTGTATTCTCTGAATATGCATGCGTCATGACAAACAAGAGTTTCCCCCCCCTGTTCTTTGATTTTCTGAGGAGCTCAATTGAAGAGCTATAAACTGTTTCAAGTGTCACTGGATAGGCCATGTGAAGAAAATTGGTAATAGAGGCAACCGAGAGAGCACTGAGGAAAGGATGAAGTGATACCATAAGAATGAATGTTATACAGTATACATTTATACAAAATCGGTAAGCTTCTTGTTTTATTGAACAATAATCATAGACACTATGGAGATATGTAGAAAATATTATTTATGAAAGAATTAGGCCACGGTCAAACTGAAAGTAAACATTGCTTCGCCTCGTATTTTCTGTGGAGTTTAATCGTGGGTACTACAAAAGTAGCTACTTCAATTGTGTTGTGCCATAATGGAGAAAAAAAGATGCTTTCTCCTCTGAGAGAGATTTTATTTTATTTTTTTTACATTGATAGCCAATCAGGTGGCGGGTGGTTGTGCTAAAACTTTGGCTACTGCTATTGCTATCAGTTAGGTGGTCTGTGGTTGTGCTAAAACTTTGGCTAATGCTAAATACTACCTTGTTTCAAAGTTGTTACAACTGTAAATACACGTACTTTCCTTGCGCACCATTCTTCAAGTGTTTTCCATTTTGGCTCGGTCCTGATACCAGAAGTTGGCCGTGTTTGTATAACTGTGGGTGACCACAAACTGCAATAATTATTTTGACCTGCATCTCTACACTACTTACACAGGACAGTCAAATCTTGATGCCTATTTGGTGTCTCGACTTGATGTGTGTTTTGCAATTCAAATTATATACTACTTATACTTAGCCTATATATTACTTTCAATTTATTGCAGTGGCCTTTGTTGTTGTTTTTCTTATAACTTATAGTACGAACAATTCTGTACTTGTGTAGTCAGGGGCATCAAACTGGGATTAAAAATGGAAGACTTTCCCAGAGCTACAGGCATGTCCCCTCCTACTTGCAACAATCATTTACATGCGGGGGCCCTTCAAGAGGATTATGTATGGAGGCTCAGATTTTTGTGCTACGTAGTACGCAGCTGTGTGTAGCTGCATCTTCTATTTCCAGAACACTCGATTCTTGATTGACCAAAAATGAAACAGTTTAATTTCGATAATATATAAATAATAATATTGTGTTTGGAAACATAACTTTACATGTGAAATTCATGCATGGTGCGGTGATGATGCACCCGCTCACACAATCTAAACCATAGTAATGAATATGTAGACAAGCTGTGACTTTTTTCAGAACTGGATTTACTTTTACCTTTTCTCTGTGAAAATGTTTAAAATTGTCCTTAATAAGTAATGTTTTTTTGTTGCAGGTACACTAAAGGGGAGCTAGACATAGCTTACATCACGTCACGAATCATAGGTAAGAACACAGAGTATGCCTGAATATCACCTGAATCATTTCATGTAGGTAACATAATTAAACCCACCTTTCCCCTTTGTTGAATGGGGTTATACTGGCTGCATTTTACAATATTTAATTTTGTTAGATATTGCAGTGGTACCCAACCTTTTTCATTTAATACAAGTCCATAACTTGCGCGGACCGGCAACCATGGAGGGTGAGGTGGTTGGTTAGGGGTGGCTGACTGATTACTAAAATGTTACAACTGCATACATAAATCTGCTGTGGCATTTGTATCTATCTATGTATTTTATGTACCTGTAGTAGCGGCAGAAATGCCATAAAAAGGGCAACAACAATGGTTACTATGGTAACGCCTTATCATGAATGTTATGAGCAGCACAAAAACTGGGGTGTTTTCTGTTTTGCAGCTATATTTCAACAATTAACGTGAAGCCTCATTTTTATGTAACTATTAGCAGCATCCTCCTAAAATACATCAACAAAACAAGGCACCACAAAACAAATATGAAGTCCATGTATAATTCACCATAATGCTAAATCAAGAGCCGCTCGCCTAGCGGTGCAACGGATCACATAAGTCAGGTTCGGGTCGGATCACGGATTTGAGGCACGGATCGGATAGTTTTTCGTACCTGCGAAAAAATAAATAAAAATGCAACATTTAATTAATAATGCTCTACAGATTAGGTGTCACAAACATGGTGCTTGCAAGCCAAAGACCACAAGTAAAGCTCACGTGCCTGTTCTAAAAATACCTCACCAATGACAGCATGTTGTAATTTCCTAGGAATTTTATAGAAGCGATCATTTGAAAATGTGAATACGAGCGGAGATGAATGGAAACAGTGTTGGATATATTCAGCGTTTTTTCCTAATTGTTGTGAGAAATCATTAACATGAAAAAAACAGCTCTCAATTTCAAAAAGGTTGGTAACCCCTGTTCGAGATCAAGTATAATTCTAACATTGAAAAAAGTGCAGGCACACATGCTGTAGATGTATGCCTTCAGCATACCAGGCTCAGCAGTGCAGCGCAGGAGAGGACACAATCAGCTGGACACTATCTCACTTTAGGGCTTTTGTGAAAAGTGAACCTCACTTCACTATTTCAAAATCCCCTTTTGCAGTACCAGTAGAAAAGGGCATCTATCTATCTATCTATCTATCTATCTATCCATCATTATTATTGTCATCATCGTCATCATTATGTATTATTATTATTTGTGTGTTTTATTATGTGCAACTCTTTGTTACAGCTGCCACTGTTTTATTAAGTGTTGGGTAAATAAAGTTAAAAGTTGAGTTGTCAATTATGGATCCTGTGTCATTTTTAGTGATGACCTACCCAGCAGAGTCTGTACAGATTGGCTACCAGAACCATGTGGAGGACATCCGATCCTTCCTTGACAGTCGCCATGCTGACCACTACACTGTCTTCAACCTGTCACAGCGCAACTACCGCGGAGCCAAATTCTCCAATAGGGTAAAATAACTGCCTCATACACTTCGAACACATGTATCAAAACATTTGCCAAACTGGTATTGTGTTTGTCAAGGGGAGGGGTTTGATTTTTGAGTCCCTGCATTTCTAAATGGCCTGACAACTCCAGGTGGACAATATTCTGGGCTCTCCTCATCTGAGATTTCAAACTCCATAATAGGCTCTACCTCCATCAGGGTCATTTGTACAGCAAGTTCTCAATTATTGATGTGAACATGAACGATTTTTTGGTAGGCACACAAAATCATCGTCATCCTGTTCCCTTGTGTCATCCAATCATCTCCCCCAGCCACTTGTGTCTTGTCCAGGTGTCTCTCGTTGTCTCTTCAGTTGGCTTGTATTTAGTTCCCTGGTTTCGTTCGGTCTTGGTTGGATCATTGTCGCTGTCACCACTTTTGTGTTTTGTTGTTACTTTGATTTTTGGTCTTTTCATAACTTTGTTGGTTTTGTTTATTTTGAGTTTTACCCAGTTCCCCTGTTAGTGTTTTTGTTAAATAAATTGTTTTCAGTATTACATGCATCCCTGCCATAGTTCTCCTGCTTCCCTGCATTTGGGTCCTCCACCCCATCGTAACAGAATGATCCAACCAAAAACGGACCCAGCAGCGCAAGAGGCAGATACCAGTTCCCATTCCGGCGGCGCATGTCCTGCACCCGCCACCAGTTCCCGTTTCGGCGGTGCACGTCATGCCGCTGCAGCCCCTGGCCTCTTCACCTGTGCCCTCTTCCTGGCCCCACTGCCTTGTTTGACTTTTGTTTGGGACGTCTGGGATCCGTCCCTTGAGGGAGGGGTACTGTTTTGATTTGTGTCTGTCATGCTTGGGTTTGTTGTTTTGGCTTTGTGTCCTATCTTGCTGGTGGGGTTGTTTGCACCTTTACTCGTCATCTTGTTCCCTTGTCGTCCAATCATCTCCCCCAGCCACTTGTGTCTTGTCCAGGTGTCTCTTGCTGTCTCGTCAGTTGGCTTGTATTTAGTTTCCAGGTTTCGTTCAGTCTGGGTTGGATCATTGTCGCTGTCACCACTCTTGTGTTTTGTTGTTACTTTGATTTTTGGTCTTTTCATAACTTTGCTGGTTTTGTTTATTTAGAGTTTTACGCAGTTCCCCTGTCAGTGTTTTTTTGGTTAAATAAATTGTTTTCAGTATTACATATATCCCTGCCGTGGTTCTCCTGCCTCCCTGCATTTGGGCCCTCCACCCCCAACGTGACAGAATGATCCAACCAAGACTGAACGAAACCAGGAACCTAAATACAAGCCAACTGACGAGACGAGAGACACCTGGACAAGACACACGTGGCTGGGGGAGATGATTGGATGACACAAGGGAACAGGATGAGAGTACAGGTGCAAACAAAACCTAACAAGCAAGACAAGACACGAATCATAACACTTGACAAAGAAAATTATAACAAAAAACAAAGATCCAGGGCAAACGGGTTACGTCAGGCAAAAACGATTAACGCTAGAAGATATGTTGTGTGGCACTAATGCATGAGATGGAATTCTCTAGCGCCATCCTGGGTACAGAACAGGCTTCTTATTGAGAAAGGCTGATGATCCAATTGAGCCCAGGTGTGTCCCACCAGCTGCCAGCCACACCCACCTGCCTGACCTGCCAGGAGAAAACAGACCTGCCATGCACAAAAGGCATTCATGACATAATAATTGGAAGATGATAACCATAGTTATGAATGTAGGTAGATAGGACACACCCTTTTTGTGCTGCATGGCTATGGCGATGCAAGGGGCCAAGGCGTTAGTACATTGCTTATGTGGACATCGGGAAAACTGGGGGGGAAAAAGGACGCCGGACCATTGTACTGCATGCAACTATGAATCGAACTATAAAACTCTTGTTTGGCCTTCTTTTCAATATTCTGTATTTATAGTGCATTTTGGCATCGACAATTAAGTAAACTTCATCAAAATTGGTTGAGAAATGAGCAAATTGTGACTTGATTTCTATGTCAATGCATTGCCTCGGATGTGAACGGTGCCCCTGCCAAAATGGCCGCCACATAGGTGTGTCGTTAAGCTGGGCTGCTATAGCACACTGGTATATTATATATTATGTCTTGTCTTTCTATCTTTGATAACGCAAAACTCATGATTGCGGAAAACAGCACATAAATCATGGGGGATAAAAGTGATGATAATACATGTTTGTTATTGTGTTACTGTAAAAATAACCAGGGTGGTCAGACTGCTTGGATTACATGTTTGGATCAAGAGTAAATGTATACCTGACAATCACAGTGGATAAATATGAAATGTTTTTAGGGTTAACCTTTGAAATTGCATAGAAAGTACTTATGGTCATTTTTTACTCCATTGGAAAAGTGGGGTAACTAAAAAAAAACAATAACTTCAATACTATAATAATTAGATATAAAACCAATTAGCCTCATGTCAAAGACAACCTATTTGAGGAATACATGGAAGATTAAATGATACAAATTTAAATTGAACTAACGGTGCACACGAAAAAAAAAGCAAACTTATGCATCTAAGGGTTAAAAAAAAGGAAACTACATACACACATGTACATACAAACACATACACAGCCTCGAAAAAAATATGTGGACTAAGCACTGACTGAAGCAGATATGCGTCCGTCGATCGGTCCTTCTCATTCCGTCTATTTTTGTGAGGCTTTATGTCAAAGCATTTGCCGAAAACGCGGAAGCACTCTGAGAAAGGTGGACATCGTCACTGATGGGAATTGACGTTTATTTGACTAATTTGCTCACCGCTGTAATATACAATGCAGTACTATACAGTATATAAATGGGCATGTAGGTACTAAGTATTTGCTCTCACTCAGTCACTGACAATTGGCATGAAAAAGGGATGAATGGATATGGTCATCATCATTGTATAGATAAAATAATAAATCTTTGGCCAACACTCTTGCACTTTGTCCACATTGTGAGACAGAGGACTCAAATGAAATAATTTTCGCATAAACACCACCCAGCCTCCAGCAGCTACATGCAAGGCAACTGTGGAGTTAACATGGCCTAGATAGCTGCCTGTGGAAGTTAGTGTGCCTTCACAGATGACTCATCATGGCAGCTTGTGTGTTGTGCTGCTCTATTGCTGCTGCTGCTGCGCTCTAACTTGCACCTCTCCTCTTTCCATGTGTTTTGTTTCATCACTACTTTTCCTCTCTTCCCCCCGTTGTTCTCATCCCTTTCCTGTTCGGTCTGTTCTGCCATCTATGCCCTCCTTCCTTTCGAATCCCTCTCCAGGTTTCAGAGTGTAATTGGCCTGCTCGCCAGGCTCCCGGCCTCCACAACCTCTTCGCTGTTTGCAAGAACATGCACAACTGGCTAAAACAGAATCCCAAGAATGTGTGTGTCATCACCTGCTCGGTAAGATAACGCCTCATCATATCACTTTCTCGCTTCAGGTACTTCAAGCAACAAGTACCAGTAGGCTTTTACCAATAACCTTTCTTTTGTCCCAGTGACTTGCATTGTCATTAACCTGAAATGAACTCAGATGAATACGTTCACATTAATAGTGCACATGATTGTTGCCACACAAATTGAAATGTGTTTCTATTTGTCAAATGGTTTCACATTTTATGCTCGTTTTAATCAGTCATGCGCTTCATTCATAGAGGGAAACTTGCTGGGTGTCAAGAGACCTTGCTGTGTGCTTTTTAGGATGGCCGGGCGCTTTCAGGAGTCTTGGTTTGTGCCATGTTTTGCTTCTGCCACCTCTTCAACAATCCAGTTCCCGCCATGCAACTCCTCAGCGCCAAGAGACCAGGCTCAGGCCTCTGGCCTTCACACCGCAGGTTTGCATCCATGGTGGGACATGACATCTGACACAATCTGAATATAAAATGACCAAGTGTGGTAAGAGAAGAAGGAGGACAAAACTAGCACCGTAGTTGTGTTAATTTTGTCCCGGCAGCCTCATAAAAATGTCTTGTATCCCAGGGGTCACCAACCTTTTGGAAGCAGAGAGCTGATTATTTGCTAAAGCAATAAAGTTGATAAGTTTGAACATTAAATAACTTGTCTTTGTAGTGTACTCAATTAAATATAGGTTGAACATTATTTGCAAATCGTTTAGCACAACATCCCAACTTCAGTGGAATTGGAATTGGGTTTGTAACTTGGACTGACCACCAGTCAATCACAGAAGTGTCACATGGGAATCTTGTCCTCTGGCAGGTACATCGGGTATGTATGCAGCATGGTGTCCGAGAAGCCCAGTCTACCCCACACCAAGCCTCTGATGATCAAGGCTCTCACCATGAGTCCAGTTCCCTGCTTCAACAAGCAACGGAGCGGCTGTCGGCCTTTCTGTGACGTCCTCATTGGAGAGACCAAAATCTTCACCACGGCACAGGACTATGAGAGAATGAGGTACAAAAGAAACATCTTAAGTGTGTTAATATATTAGCTGTTACAAATAGACACTTATAGCATCTGTATTGTTGAAAGGCAAGCAATGCAAAGGCAATGTTAAGCAGTTCAAGTGCTGTTTAGTTTTTGTATGCAAAGTGTATTCATTTTATCTGTCTATGTCTAGAGAGCACCGAGTTCAAGAGGGGAAGGTGTTTTTTCCTTTGGGTGTCAGTGTGCATGGAGATGTCGTTGTTTCTGTCTATCATATGAGGTCCACCATCGGGGGACGTCTGCAAGCCAAGGTACACATACGTATTTATATTTTACAAAAATATCTATAGAGTAAAATACAGCCCCTCCAAGAGGCGATGTGAAAATTTCAGATCACACAAATGATTTTTTTTTAAGGTTTAAGTTTAATCAATCCATTTTTGATAACAGTGCTTTCAAAAATGTTAGCATCAGATCAAATCAATTTCATATAAGATAGAGCTCTTTAATCCCAAATCAAAATTGTCTTTAAAACTTAATCATTAGAAGTAACATTTTTTGTTTGCTCTTTAGGTGTCCAACACACAAATTTTCCAGATCCAGTTTCACACTGGCTTCATTGCTCCTGGAACTACTATGTTAAAATTTAACAAGTAAGTCTTGTTTTTCTTTAAATGGACCAAGTTGAGTGATTTGATTACATAATTAAGTGACTTAATTAAATTAAATTAGCTTCAGAAAATTTGTCTGGTGACCCTAGATCAGATCTGTAACATTGGTGGACCAGCCAGGTTACCTCTTGTTTCTATTAGTACGCTGTGCAGATTTTCTTGAGAAAAGATTTAGGTATTATAACACATAATCATCTATCAATTACTTTTACTTTCTGCCAATTATTATGTTGACTATTACATATGTTTACAACTGTGTATGTATTTATGAGAGTGGTTTTTATTAAGCCCTAGCGCCCCCCAATTGGGTCATCTTGGACTTTAAAGAAGATATTGTGTGAAACATGCACTAATCATGAAAGTGAAATAACTCTGCTCTCCCACTTTGCTACTTCATGCAAAACACACACGTATTTTTGTGTTTTGTATTTTCACATTTGTGCTGTGTGCCATCATTATTTAGGTACTTTTAACCAGTAACAAATATACTGATAATTACACATCTGAACAAATCTCACAAGTGTTCCCTCTATTATGACACAATTAGACCTTGTGGATGCAGAGATATCCTCTTTTTATTTTGGGTATGTAATTTTCAAGCAAAAGCCTGAAAAATATGTACATCTAATGTTACAAATGAATAAAGAGCCGTGGTGCCCCAAATCCACTTGAGTCTTATTGCAAGACTATTCGCAGTAGTAGTTGCATTAGTGTGCCTACTAAGTCTACACGGCTTTGGAAGGCTGAAGTAGGCGTTAAAAATGAAATTACTTGTCAATACTAAAATATTTACTTTAGCTTAATCCACAAATGCCTTTTATGTATCCCACATTTCTCCTGTCAGACCAGAGCTGGATGCGTGTGACTCTCCAGACAAATATCCCCAGCTGTTCCATGTGATATTGGACGTGGAGGTGGAGGGCTTAGACAAGCAGAAAGACCTCACGCCCCCTTGGGAGCAGTTCCCATCTAAAGACCTGAGTCCCAATGTGCTTTTCAGCTGCCACCAGGAACACCAGGATGCTCTCGCCGTTGCTGGTACTTGTCCTACTCATTATAATGTAGTGGTACTCAACTGTCACCCACAAAGAAATCATGACTTTACTGAAACAATATATTTTACTCACTCCATTAATGCAATCCAGGAGTCCCAGATGTGTCCCAGACAATGGCGAAAAAAGTTCATAATAATAATAATAAAATACCTATTTATAATAAGCATGGATGTCCCTGAAAACAATGTTGCTTGGATGGCAGGATATGTTGCTCCAAAACCTGTATGTACCTTTCAGCATAAATGGTGCCTTGACCAACAAGTACTCCAATTTTACGACCATATCGGTTGTTTTGCCATGATGAAAATACAACCCCACACCGCGACAGCTCGCCCTACGGTCACAAGAGGAACAAGATGTTGGTCCGTTCTGCGCATGCTCTTTCTTGACATCAATCCTTCGTCACTTCTGGGATGGAAAACTAATAGTTGGGGTTAGTATTAGGCTTTTAGTGAGTTTGTACGCGTTACGTCTTCACATTATACAATAATGGTTGGTGTTAGTATTTGGCATTCAGTGGTTGTAGTATGGTTAACGTTAAAAAAAACGTGTGGTCAACACTTAAATGATTACTGACCTGTTAGCTCAGTAAGATAGACGTTCATCTTCGGACCAGGTGACCCAGTTTCGAATCCCGGTAACTTCCGTTAGGGTTCAGTTTAGTGTTTTTTGATATTTACATGGCCGATAGGGGTCGCTAAACTACAATACGTAACACTTGATCATAATTTGGCACATTTCAAAACGACCTACAGTATGTGGTCGTATTAATTGAAGGACAGTCTCGCCTTGACAGATGTGCAAGTCATCTCAGATGAGCTCAGGCCCAGAGAATCTGGTGGCGTTGTTTGAACATTTCTCAACTTTCCCAGACCTTTGTTGGCTCTTCTTTTTTATTTGGGACGTTTTGCAGGCATCACATTTAAAATGAGAGAATCCATCCATTTTCTTAACCACTTAGTCATATTTGCACCCCCCCCAAAAAAAGCTGTCATATTCTCCAGTTTGAACATCAATTATCTTGTCTTTGTCATGTATTCAATTGGTTATAGGGTGAAAAGGTTTTGCAAATCATTGTATTTTGTTCTTATTTACGTTTTACACAACATTCCAACTTAATTGGAATCTGGGTTTGTTTGTTTTTTTAACAAAATGTCTAATTGTTTTATAATACATGCCCTAAAATGGGTAAATTACACTCATGTGCATGTTCACAAAAACACCATCACTGAATAAGAAGTGTGGATATGTTTGGGTGTTTCCTGTACTGGGGTCCATTTCACAAAGCATGTTCAACAAACACAGAGACTAACCCTGAACAGCGAGTTGACATAGACTGAGAGAGGAAACTCTGCGTTTTCGGTGCTAGGACAGCTGATATGAGGAAGTTATATCAACGCAGAGTAGTTTCACCTGGCGTTGCCACTACACTAAAAAGTCCACATCAATGGAGCCCCGATTTGTCGAGTCACCATGGCAACGGGGAAGCGCAGGGCGAAGTGCCGCCTCTGCTTCCGCGTTTGTTTGTTTTTTACCTCTCTCAACTGAAAATCGAAATGCGATCATATGGCGAATTTGAACACCGCAGCTCCCATAGAGGAAGGCGGCGTGGGAGAATATTGCTGCTCAAGTCGGGTCAATGCGTAAATTTAAATGTAGTCCTTTGCAATCACAATAATATTACAGGGGAAGCCTGTTGAATGGTAGCTCATTAATTCATTTCATTTGGGTGCAATCCTGCGGGGAAGAAGCGCACTTAAGATGAAATATAAAAACATTATTCAAACGGTTATACGAAAAAAAACGAGCGCAACACACAATATATGCTGTGATTTGAGCGCATGACTACGGCTGGTAATGTTGCAAATGTAAGGATGGATTTATGTAGATGATGGACTGTGAAGTGAAACGGTACCGTTCAAAAAGATAACTGCCCGAAAATGCCAGCATATCTATCCGCGGTCTGATAACAATCTCATGACAAATATTTAATTCCCTGCGCAATAATGCGGCACCTTCATCAATAGGGTCGTGTCAAAAGTGGACTTATGGACGCTATAGACTATAGGCATATTTACGCAAAAAACTCGCAGCAGCGGACTTTATGAATGAAGAAATGAATGCCGTGTGTGGCTAAAAAGAGGCGAGGACAGAGAAAACCTCAAGGTTCATTGTGGACAACCTGCAACCGACCAGGTTTGGTTCATGGAGCTTGTTACTACGGTAACTGACCGAGAGCTTAAATGACCTCTTTTTATGAAACAGGCTAAAGTTACCTCTTTTTCTCTGGTTTCATTTACCTCCCTTTCTGAAACGGAAAATGCAGAGTTTCACACATTTCAGGGTTTTTTGACCCAGAGTTCTCACTAAACCTGTTTTGCGAAATAGACCCCTGATGTGATGCCACAGAATACGCGTAGAATAGTGTTGTTAACTAACAACTTAACAAAACTTGCTAACTTTTATTTTTGCCCCAACAAGATGAGATGGAAGGCTTGGATTTGGAGGGTAAGACAGCAAAGTAGTGCTGACATTCAACTAACTGTACACAATGTATGAAAATTATAGTGAAAAACAAAATAACCAAATGTGAAGTTTACATGAAGTTTACAATTGTTGGATTGTTGTGAATTTTGAGTGTTGCATTAGATGATGCTTGTAGACCTCTCACAGTTAGTAGCCCATTATACATTGTTTCCTTCCTGACCCAATATTCTCTTTAGCTAGTTAGTCTATTACTGTGCATAACTTCCCCAAAAATATTAACACCCTCACCCGCACCCCCATAGCATCCATTTTTCACTCTACTCCATTTTAATTTGTGATTGATACCATTTTTCTCTTTCTCTGTCTCCTTCCGTCTATTCTCTAAATGGTCCTACAGAGCCAGCCAGGCCACCTGGAGGCCATGATGCCCGAGGCCACGGTGAGGAGAGTGAGCCCTCTGACGACGAGATGATCTCTCTGTCCAGCCAGCGAAGCAGCACCAGCGCAGCCCCCCATAAAGGGGATCAGCTTTCTCCGACGCACGTGGACCCCAATCCGCCTGGAGAAGTTGATCTTCTCGGCTTGGATCGGGAAGAGATCAAGCAAACGCCTCCAGTGACCCAAGCTCCATCTACTGCAGCTGCAACTACCGACCTCCTGGGGGACTTGTTTGGGGCTCCACCCCAGCCAACTAACGGGCCATCATCCAACCATTCCACTCCACATAAAACAGTACCAAGCTCGGCCTCGCCATGTGCTTCCCCCGGGCCACCAGGTGAGGATGACTGCAAGTGCACAGTACTCAAGCAAAAATTTAGTTATTTCTAGGTTGCTTGTCAGAGCTCATTCAAATGTTTAATAGTTTAAAACGAGTATTGGTTTACTAAGCATTTATATTGCAAGATGCATGTCTGTTGACCAGTGGCAACAGTGCCTTCTGTTGTCAACAGTACTAACTATGTGTAGCTGGTACATTAACTTACACTTACTGGCCACGTCAGGTGCACCATCCAAGGTGGTCTTGCAATTGATTCTGTGCAATTTATTCATGTCATCCTCTAGATTAATTCAGATTTTTTTTAAGCATTATTTAAAAAGCTTAGCATTTTGGGTTGTTTCTGATGGTACATTGATCATTCAGTTCATTCAAACCAGGTCAGCAGTACTTACCCCCTTTCTGCAACACAGAAGTACCACAGTTCCTATTATTTACAGAGCATTGTGATAAAGTCCATAGATAATTTCATTTTAAATAGTATTTATTATAATTTAGTGAAAATAAAGTGCATATTATTATTGTTATATAAATATTAAACAAACAGTGTGTTATAAAGGGCGCAAATACATACCATATACTACATTTTTGTCTATATTTCATTGGATTACTAAGAAAAACAAAATGGAAAACATGACATGAAATTACTTTAATGGCTATCTACTGTAATTCTCTTCAAATTTTTATCGGCCAGTGTTTGATCCCTTTGGAGCTGGTCCCATGCCGAAACCTCAGGAGATGATGGGTTCGTTCCTCGGACCAGGTAACATGGGGCAGCCACATTCCTTCTTGCATGCCGCTCGCTCTCCATCCCCCATCCTGCAACCCACTAGCTTTGGTGAGGAATGTTTCTGCTGCTGTGTTGCACACTGACACCATCTGTTGTCTATATGTACAGCATGTTGTATTGTACTGTAAGACAACTGTGTTGCTTTAAATCATTAAATTGCATGGTCATTGTCTTTGAGCATTCACTGGTAAAATACAACAATAACAATAAACAACTGTAGTGAGTCATTGCCTTTTTAAAGTTAATGTGGTAACGTAGCAAAAAGAATTTACAGCTAAAATAACTTCAGGCTAGAGGCGCGGTATACTCTGCACTGGTCGCCAGTCGATTGCTAAGCTAATATAGGCAAAAAACAGTCACACTCCGATGGGTTCCATTTTTGTGACCAACGCAAATCCGGCGTAAACCTATGATGAGGCAGTTTAGACCGGATGTTGGTAATTTTGGTGGTTAGCATGCTACCTTATTCAGTGTTTGAGTCTCGGCTTCATCCTTCTTGTTGTCCAGGTACTCCGGATTGCTTCCATATTCTAAAAATAAGCAACACACAGTTTAATTGAAAACTCAAAATTTACCATAAGTACAAATGTTTATTTAGCCTGCGATTGGTTGGTGACCAGTCCAGGGTGTGTCCCTCCTCTCGATGGAAACCAGGTGTGATAGGCTCAAGATAATCCGCAAACCTAATGGTTGTGAATTATTGTTCTTAGGACGGAGTTCCCCCGTCCAACCTGGTACCCCAACCGTCAACATTCAGCAGCAAAACATCATGGGAGGCTGGGAATGGAACAGAACAGCCACCACAAGCACAGGTACACCTCACTGCATCGACCATTGAGTGAAACCCAATTTCCCTGTCTAGATAGATTAAAAAGCCAGTGATAAGCGAGTGAGACATAAAGACAAGAAATTTAATATGTGAATATTCTCTGTTTCTAAAGGAGGAGGCTTGGCAATGGGCAGTCGATCAGCCACTACGAGCCCTACAGGTTCGGTTCACAGTACACCCACCCATCAAAGCAAGCCAAGCACCCTGGATCCGTTTGCTGACATAGGTAACCTTGGGGGAACCCTTGGAGGTAAGTTACTGCACATATTTTCAAGTATCTGCATTGTTGTCTTCTGCTGTTTTGTGCCACAAACTCAGTCCTTTCTTCCAGGAGGTTCTGGATTCTCCAGCAAGCCCACCACACCAACAGGAACAACTCCTTCCTTTCCTTCCATGGGCTCTCCATCTCGGCCTCCTCCATCTCCCCAGCATGCAGGAGGATGGCAGCCCCACTCAGGAGCTGGCTTCCAATCATGGCAGCCTAACACAGGCACAGCAGGCTGGCAGCCGCAAGGACAAGGACCCACTCCGCAACCAAAGCCCAGTCCAAGCCATACATCCATGCCTCACACTTCACCGCAGAACCGACCCAACTATAATGTTAGTTTCTCTGCTGGGGGTGGATCACCCAGTGCTGCGGGCAAAGCACAGATAGGAATGGGTGAGAATCAAACTTGGTTACTTTGCCTTCTTTTAAAGGACTTAAACATTCAGTAGGATTTTAATCTATAATAAATTAGCTGATGTACCATCCCTGAATACATTCTAAATTACTTTTCGTCTTTGCTTTGATCCTTTCTGCTCAGGCTCGAAACCCAAGGCTTCCAATGCCAACTTTGATGACCTGCTGTCTGGTCAATGCTTTGCAGGGGCCAAAGAGAAGAAAGGACCCAGGACTATAGCAGAAATGAGAAAAGAAGAAATGGCCAAAGAGATGGACCCCGAGAAAATAAAGGTTTTCACAATTTGAATGACTGCTTAGGCAGGCAGGCTAGCGAGAGTATGCATATGTAGCAAGTGTTGTTTTTTGGGCCGGCTTTGTTCAATGCTGCAAAATGTTGCAAAGCCACTTGCCACTCTTTCTCAAATGCTCTTTATGCTCTCAAGCCATTTTTCTTGTTGCAGAGAAATTTTGAACATGTTCAAAAGTTGATGGTGACACGGTTTTGTTCCACATTCCAAAAACATGCTCATTACTCATTCACTCCCAGCCATTTTCACTGACGCAACCCCCCATTGCTCCCGGCTGTTTTACTGGATTTTGACTGATTTTGCAAGGCCCACAGAAAATTGTGTTCTATTGCTTTAATAACATGGAACCTACCAAAAGAAAAACTAGAAAAATTCCCGCGGAAATTTTGAATGGGACTGCTGACTCTTGTAAATGAGCTGAACAGTTTAAAATTTAAACGACTGGAAGCGGTCAAGAAATGTGGAAGTTAACCATAATCAACATAAACTAAAAGTATCTCACTGTCCCTGAAAATGTATTTTAAAAAATGTAAATGAGCTGAACAGTTTAAAATTTAAACAACTGGAATCGTTCAAGAAATGTGGAAGTTAACCATAATCAACATAAACTAAAATTATCTCACTGTCCCTGAAAATGTAAATGAGCTGAACAGTTTAAAATTTAAACGACTGGAATCGGTCAAGAAATGTGGAAGTTAACCATAATCAACATCAACTAAAAGTATCTTACTGTCCATAAAAAAAATGTAAATGAGCTGAACAGTTTAAAATTTAAACGACTGGAATCGGTCAAGAAATGTGGAAGTTAACCATAATCAACATCAACTAAAAGTATCTTACTGTCCATAAAAAAAATGTAAATGAGCTGAACAGTTTAAAATTTAAACGACTGGAATCGGTCAAGAAATGTGGAAGTTAACCATAATCAACATCAACTAAAAGTATCTTACTGTCCATAAAAAAATGTAAATGAGCTGAACAGTTTAAAATTCAAACGACTGGAATCGGTCAAGAAATGTGCAAGTTAACCATAATCAACATAAACTAAAAGTATCTTACTGTCCCTTTAAGAAAAATGCACTTTCGCGCACACACATTTGACTTGGAGACGTCACGCACCCACATTCCATTGATATTGTATGAGAGACGCACACCTCCAACAAAAGCCTCTCACGACTTAACGGTTGAAGATGCAGATTCAAGAAATGGCACGTTAGAACGGCAAGGGTTTGGGGAACACGAGCATGTTCTCATTTTTTTAATCGGATGAAAAATGACCAAATGAAAGCAGGTTGAAAACTTATGATTTATCAGAAATGAAGAGCGAAAGGCGCCTGAATTTAACATGGAAAAGATAGGCGAGAGAATCCGCATTCTCCTCGCTTAAAGTGAAAATAAAGGTACTAAATGACACCTTAGCCAAATAAAAGTTAGTTTGTCTGAAAGAAGACACTTGTCACTACAAAATGTGAGAATTTGATGTCTAGTGAGCAAAGATTGTGGCCATGGTGACGAGTTGAAGTGAAACTTTTGACTTTTGGAAATAGATTTTTTTGGTTCTCGCCACTCAAAGCCTAATTGCTCCACAGAGTGTAATAGAAGGCTATTTCACTCACTGTCTTTGAACCCGCACTTGGCGGAGAGCTTTCGTTCCTTAAAATAAATTTCGACACTGAGCTAAAGATGGGAAAAATTGCTACAAAATGAGCTAAAATTCATATCGGTTGGCCAACGTATGTGCGCGCAGCGTGTCTTGGAAAAAGGTGCTTGATCTGTAATTTGTTCCCCCTTTCTCCATTTCCTATGGGACTTTTTGGGGAGTTTTTTGGTAATTGCGTCGCCATGGTAACTCGGAATTCCTAGAAAAGTAATGCCGCACCGAGTCAGATTGAGCCGCATCGTTTGATACCTCATTTGTCCCGGTGCGATCTACGGTACGGGCCGCATTTTTGAATCTGGGGATTTTCTAGGATGGAGAGTAATATGTGCTGCTTTCAGCAGACCCTAAGATCCTCTTCTTTCCTTAGAAGAAGTATATTTCTATCTGTTTCCGTTTTGCAGCAATTAGCATTAGAATATAGCTAAGTTTCATAATTATTCACAAATCTGATTTAAACTGCGGGGAAAACAGCTTGTTGCAGCATGGCCCTGGTTGATCTCTTATACTCTGCTGCCACCTGCTGGCCGTTTTTGTAATAACTACCATTGCTTCAACCATCCTCTTCAGTTCAGAGGTTGCATCAAAATCTTCTGTATGCTCAAGCATATAAAAAAAACATTAAAAAAACATAAATACGTTTTTTGGATACTGGGAATATTTGAAATAGAACGTATTAATAATTTTTTGGGAGCAAATTAGTTAATTGCAGGTAGATGTTGATGTGTGTTTGACTGGTCGTTTGTCTGCATGTGCCCTGCGACTGGCAACCAGTCACTGCCACTAAGGGCTAAGTTCCAGCTCACTCGTGACCCTAATAAGGACAAGCAGTATTGAAAATGGATGGAAATGCACCAATCAGTTGTTTCAAATCTGTTCCTGACTTGCGAATGACACTTTTGCCTGTTTGTTTTTCAGATTCTAGAATGGATTGAGGGGAAGGAGCGGAACATCCGGGCCCTCCTCTCCACGATGCATACAGTGTTGTGGGAAGGAGAAACACGCTGGAAGCCCGTTGGAATGGCTGACCTGGTAACTCCAGAACAAGTTAAAAAGGTCTATCGCAAAGCAGTCCTCGTTGTTCACCCAGATAAGGTGAGACAAATAAGGAAGTAGTCATATCCCATTAAGAAAAGAGGAATTTTATTAACCCACATGTTATGTTTGTTTCGTAACAATGTTCGTGACTCGTTCTAATATTTAATCATCACAAAATATCACAAAACACAATGCAATGTTTTTAATATTGAAAAACAAAAATGAAGAAACGGAGGCCAACAGACTACATTTAATCATTTCCATTTCCCCTCCTAGATTTTCCAAACAGGTCAATTTGACCCGCAACATAACGTATAGGTCAAGTAGACAATATCCAATTTGTTACTGTCTTAACATAGCCACATTCAATGTTCACAAAATTAAAAAAATTTGCCCTCTACCACCCTCAGTTGGCTGAAATTCTCAACCCAACTCAATTTGATATATATAAATATAATAATAAAAAATATAATGTAAAATCTTATATTATTTTCTAAATATAAACATCTAAATATAATACTCATATTATTAAAATAAAATACATAAACAGTTGTTGAGTCAAGATCCAGTTTCTGTCATCTAAAGTCTAAATGTAACACCCAAAAGTGTAGTATGTTAAACTTGAACTGTTTTATTTTTATTTTTTAAATGTAATCGTTATAATTAAGGTTATTATAATGATATGATATAATATATGCCCTTTCATTATAAACATTATACAATTTTGTCATTATTAGCATTGTTTTTTTCTCTGATTGTCTGTGTGAAATCACGCCTCTACTATCTTATTGTGAGACGTGCATTCTCCATTTCATTTAAGTCGCCATAGTTCCTGTGTCCCAACAATGTCAGCCAACAAGAGGGTATAAGCCTTCAAATCGTCATATAGTTTTATTGAATGCTGCACAGGAACTTTCTGATACATGATACAATGAGATAAAATATGAAACTGATAACCAGAAAAATGATCACACCCTCAATAATGTGATATGTCAAAGATCCAAAGGTGGGCTTCAACCAGTCAAATAAAGAACTATTGTCCTGATGAACAAATTTGGTTGTTTCATGAAGGTGATCAATTATATTACCAATAGTGACATTGTAGTCAGGCACAAAGGTACAACATTCAGATCCAATGACAGAACAAGTTCCCCCTCGGGCTGCTAAGAGAAAATCCAAAGCTGCTCTGTTTTGTAAAGCAAGCAGTCTGACAGAAGCGAGTTCACTTGACATGAGCACAAGAGCCCGACCGGTTTCGTTTGCGATAATTTCTATTGCATGCGACAAATCAGCGATTTGATCTAAAGCCGACATAACTCCATAAAAAGGAAGAAGAGAACCAATTGCGTTCTTGAACGGAGACTGATGGTGTGTCCAGAATAGATCGGAAACAGCACGTTTGTGTCTGAGAAGATAAGGGTTCTTGGGCAAAGCCCGAGTCACTCTCATAGCCGGGATGACATATCCTAAGCCACAGCGTCCTTTGTAGTCCACTGGAAGATAAGGGTAAGCCATGTTCCCACACACCCAGTACATTCCTACTGGAGACGATACGGAGCACATGGCAGTGCGCTCAGCGAGCGCATTGAGCCGAGCCGGGCCTGCCGTCTCCAGGCACCGCTGGGGACTTGATTTCACTGACTGGAACTCGCTATCGGGATGACTCGGGTCCCATTTAAATGTATGAAGGCAGTCGGATTCTCCCACAGATGCTGTCCCGTCGTTTTCCAGACACCAAGAAAACTTCTGAGGAATGAGCTGTACAGGAACAGCTCTGGGTGTTTTCACGCACCTGTTGCAGTTGCCGTGTGGCCCCGAACAGTTGAGGGGTCTCATTTTGGATAGACGAGGGCATTCGGAGTGGGAGTAGGTCTGAGAAAAGGGGATATGAAGCAGGTGGCAAGTGTCGCAGTCAGAGGCAGGCAGGGCCATCAGGGGCAAGCCCTCGCCAGCTGTGTAGGGCATAAAAGCACACACGTAACAGCTGGAATTAGGCCGGAGGTGCTGGGCCACTTGCCACGCCATAGTCAGGAAAACATTGATGTCGTCTGCTCCTGCATCCGGTGACTTTATTACCTGTGGCGCACCTAGGACAGACTCCACTAGGAACACGAGCAGGAGAAGCATGGCCACCTTTGTGATTGAGGATATAAAGACAAATAAATGAAGTGGTCCTCTCATGCAGATGTCTGTAGATTTAAGACCAGCACCCTCCTCTAGGCTCAGGCCAGCGCTTTAAACATGAATGAAGACCAGAAATACTCAACAGGGACTAGGTGAGCCCAAGATCATCTGTGGAGTCACCTCCCCTTTCATTATCTTCTCGTATCAGCATGTCACATGTCTCACTATCAATCTCCTCTATTCAATCAG
Source organism: Vanacampus margaritifer (assembly GCF_051991255.1). NCBI lineage: Eukaryota > Metazoa > Chordata > Actinopteri > Syngnathiformes > Syngnathidae > Vanacampus > Vanacampus margaritifer. Next base: position 5,216,554 of record NC_135444.1, read on the forward strand.
TTGAAGGTGTTAAGCTCGTCTTGATGAAAAGAGGATATTCAGATGCAATCAATCGGGAGTCGAGTTGGGCGCCTAACCTGCCTTTGCCTCCGCCTCTTGCGCAATTGTCTGTTTGTTGTTTGCAGGACACCATCTGCTGTACTTTGGTCTTTTCCATTTGACACTTAATGTATGTGTGAACAACTGGCTCCGTTTGTTGACACTGTTTCTTTGGCTGACTGCTGACTCAGAGTAAAGTCCAGCTTTGCATTTCACACCAAAAAGCACAATGTAAAAAGAGCCTCTAGAAAGAACATTGATAAGTACTGCATAGTATTTGAAATGCCTGCATTAATACAATACATGCACACGTACAGTATAATTTTCAGAGCACACAGTTTTGAACTACTGCCTTCATATATTTGTGTGTATTTACTCTAAAAAATGCCGAATCTAAATCTTTTCGGTCACAAGATAATTTTTTGCTTTCGCACCTATACTTATATCTAGTTGGGTAAAAGGGCTTTTGTTTATTCTGCTCCTTATGTATAGAATATACAGTATGATAAACTAACTTCTTTAAACACTCTTAAGTTCAAACTTATACATTTTTAGACAGATTCCACCATATGCACTTGTTTTTCCATAATGTGTTTGTAAATTGAATATTCAGAGAGGGATTCTCCTATCCCATTGAAGACCTTTATTTTAGGGATGCACGATAATATCGGTGGCCGATAATTATCGGCAATTATCGACCAATTTCACGTCATACAGATAAACCAAATGATAAAGAAATCAGCTGATAATAATCGAGATGCCACGTTGGTCCATCTGTTGTGGTTGTTGCTCAAGTTATGCCCAACTCCTCAATCCCTCGCCTCGCCTATTTGTGACATCATAATGCGCGCGATCTCGTGTTCACAGAAGATGCATCATGACGACATGGCAGAAGCCAGTGTGGGCATTCTCTACTGTGTCTCCCCAAAATGTTACCCTCGCAGTTTTTTGTTTGCATTTTTAAAACATGACTGTTTTGTTTTGGCCAACTCAAAATGAGTTACCGGTTGTCTTTGAAGCAGAGATGTCAATAAAATTCAGCTTCATGGTGCTTTACACAATGTTTCAATGTATTTGTGCATGTTAGACTTATAGTAGGGCTCGAAAGTACATTTGTATTCGAGTATGTTTTGCAAACAATTATCGGTTATCGACATCAGCACTTTCTAAGTTATTGGTTTATCGTATCGGTTGAAAATAGTATTATCGTGCATCCCTATTTCATTTTTTTTTCTAAACAGCTGGGCAAAGCAGTTGTTACATTGGCCCGTCATTGATGGATGCCCGCCTTTACTGAAAACCGACTGGATCCGAGACTCTCTGTCCGTGTATTTTTCAGGCTTCACATCCTAAAGCCCTCGCTGAAAGTTAGGCATCAATGAAGGGCCGATGTAACAACGTTTTTCCCCAGCTATGAAAAATAATATACGGGTGTGTTTTCCACTCAGTGTTAGTGCACATGAGAGTGGTTTGTCTATATGTGCACTGTGAATGTCTGGTAATTAGTTTGTGATATCTTTCACCCAAAGTAAGATGGGCTTCCAGTGACTCTGAAGAGGATTTAGCAGTATAGAAAAGGGATTGATGGTTGATGGAAAATTATGTTTTAGCCAAAGTCAATTATAGCTAATTCCAAAACACCTAGAAACTATATTAGTACTAAGTAGAACGCTGACATTTGGCAAACAATTCACATTTGGATCAACACAAGCACATTTGCCACTTGTACAATTGAGAAAATCTGATTTATGTCTTTCATTTCCCTTCACAGGCCACAGGACAACCCTATGAACAATATGCCAAAATGATTTTCATGGAACTAAATGATGCCTGGTCCGAATTTGAAAGTCAAGGTCAAAAACCTCTCTACTAAAAAATGGAGTGCAGGGAAACAAGGGAAGAGAAGATCCTGGCACGTTTCACCACTCTGGTCAATATTTGCATTCATTCAGCCATGTTGGATTCCCACTTCACAGATTTAAGAGATGCTCTTTTAACTACAGCACCCAGGTGACTTGTCTCCTAGTAAGGAAAGTACTGTATAGCCTCTTACTGTATATCCTGTGTGCAATATACCTCCCCTTGTCGGGTGCCCTTAGCTCTGAACTATCTCACAGATGACACAATGGAGTGTCTGGGCTACATTTGACTTGAGTAGATCAATCTAGAACATTAGATAAGAGAAAAACGCATCAGTGAACGGACAGTGAACAAGTGAGGGATCATGCAAGTCAAAGCGTTCCCATTCACAGACTTACAAAGTTACTATTGACTCCTTTCTTGTTTTGGAGAGAGGGACACCAAGTGTAATTGTACAGAAATAAACAATACAATATTACACTAAAAGGCATCATCAATAAAGATTCTATTACGCCACCTAAAACATGCTGATACCATTTTTGTTGCCTTGTGCTTTTACAGGCTGTAATTTAGAATTAGCACATGTACAGTTGGAAACATGAAGCACTTTGGAGCCTCATGCATTGCCACTAACAAGAGCTGATTGAGTAATGAGCTCATTTTCAATGGTAGCTGTCAAGGTGGTTTGGTTAAAGCACAAGCATGAATCTGTGGCGCTTTGAAGGAATGTGATTATTTATTTATCTTGAGCATTTTGTTATTTTTTTGGTTTACGAAGGTTCCTTCATTTAAATGGTTTCAACAAATTGTGCTATTTATTGAAAAACGTGCATATCTGAGCTGAGCCAGAAACTCAGAGTGTAATACAAGTTTCAAACTACAGTACAAAAATGCACATTTTATGCATCACTGATGGTCTGAATCTTCTGTTTCTCCCCCAACTGGCGATAATGCAATAATTGGTATTTTTCGCAAAGGTTTAGGGCAGGGATAGGGAACCCTGGTCCTCGAGAGTACTGCCTATTTTCTATGTATCCCTCTACCAACACAGCTGACTCCAATGATCAGCTAATCAGCAAGCTCTGTAGAAGCCTGATAATGATCTTGTTCACGAATCAGGTGTGTTGGTGGAGGGAGACATAGAAAACAGGCAGGGTCTCGAGGACCAGGGTTCCCTACTACTGGTTTAGGGTCTAAAATGAAATTATAATGTATTAATGATGGTAATTGTTTGTTTGTTTGTTTAATGTATCCGTAAGTCGGCTGCTACTGTAACAACTTAATGAAATGTATTATTTGCTGCCATGAGTTTACTTTTGTATGACAATTTCTATCAGAGCACTGACACTTTTATTTGTTTGAATAATGCTCATGCAGTTTGTCAGGAATAGCATCACGTCATATCAAATTAAAGTTATGTACAACATTTATCAACAACACTACATTTGATTCTAATGTCTGATCGTGGGACATATTTTAGGGACATTTACTGTACATGCAGTTAGGTCATTTGATGCTCAAAATGATTTGAATCCTGTTACTATTGAAATCTTTTGTTTTCAGGACTCTCTCCTCTGTATTTTGTATAGTGACTGAAAACTGCTCAAAGGAAAAGATGCTTTAATTGATAACTGGGATCCAAAATGGTTTTAATCCTATCAATTGTGGTGGACACTCAACAACAGACACACTGGAAAGGAAATGCAGACACGGGATTTGAACTGTGCTCTAATTCCATGGACGAGCAACATGTGAAATAACTCATAAGCTCCCTCGCCGACGGAATTCTCCATCTACAGTCTTACAAGTTGGCAAAAAACTATAACATCTATGTTGTACTCAGTGGATGTGCGTTGTTTAAATTGTCGAATGTATGAAAGTGGACTATTGTATGTTATGTGTTTGCCTGTCTGCTGTTAACGTATTACTAAACAGAGTAAAATGCTATTGATGTGTTCCCTTTAATTTGTGTTTTACGGTCACATAAGATATATCATGTTAATAGTAAACTGAAGAAAGTGGAAGACTGCGGCCAGAGCTGGACAAAAAAAAAATTGGCCCTGGTTGCCACGTAGCTCTGCCACTGATGTTGATTGGTTCTGTATGCTATCTTTATTGTAATTTCATTAATGGGCTGATTCCCATAGATAATTAAATAGCACTGCAACGGCCCCAAAAGTTGCCGGCCCGCCAGATATATGTCAGATGGCCAGTCCAGCCAGCGAACACTCAACAGGCCTCCACTAGTACAGTTTCAAAAGAAGCAGAGAAGCTTGCGAGGCCTGTAATTCTAATTTTGCATATTTAGTACTCATGCCTGACAGCAAGGGACGCAAGTTGCGCAATAAAAATAAAAAAAAGACAAGAATGCTCACGGACAGTAGGTACAAATAACACTAATAACAAAACTGCATGAAAATAAAATAATACCAAAAATCTTTACATTTAAAACAACATATAATTTAAGCATCCACATAGGTAGAGGCAATAGTGTCTAGTCTAACCCTACAGTGAAACCCAAACTCTTGTTTAAAAGCGTGCTTTGAGACCCTAATGTTAGTTTAAAATCCTACGTTGAAAGCTAAAAACTTGAAATGGTGAAGACAAACCCCACTAAATTCCTTTTTGACAAATAAATAATTAGTCATGAGTATTTGCATTATTGGCTGTTGTTATCATTCAAACGGTAATGTTTTTTTTCTCTAATTACATTTTTGGCTATACCTGAACAGAATTTCTCGCTTATTGCTTAATATACATTTTCTATGAAAACTAATGCAAATGCTTCTTAGTGTCTTTAGACTTCTGTTTTTTTTTTTTAATTCTATTACAAATGGTCCATCTTTGTCACTCAAGCTGTCTATACTAATGCCACTGGAGTGGGCCTCATGTTGTTACAACACACCAGAGTGATCTGTAAGCAACAGTGCCAGGATGAAGCAGCCATTTTGGATTCACAACAGCAAACATTAAAATAACAATAAATAAGAATATGTTTAAACACTTGTAAATTATGTTTTGCCATCATTGTCTGTCTTGCCATGGGAGGGTCACCATTGTCGAGTGACGTCAGATTGAAGGTCTGTGAAGTCGGGGTCTTTTTTTCGGCTTCACAACTCCCAAGTTCAAAGGGGCGGTCCCATGTACACTTTCAGGGGCCTCATTTATAAAGCTTGCATACGATCAAAACTTTGCGTATGAACATTTCTGCGCCAAAGTTGGTATTTATAGAAAACAAACTGAACGTGAAACTTTACACACCGCCACGTCAAGTCTGGACCTAACGTACGCAATGCGCACATTCTGGAGACATGGGAAAACAGTGACACAAACAGCTTTTTGGTGCATTTCGATTCCTCAAACGCCATGTATGCTGGATGTTGGGTCACATTAATGTTTGTTTTGCTCCAGACTTGCTCCGATGACACAAGTACGCCGCGGAGCAGAAAGCACACAAATTAGCTTTTTTTTTTTTATTAAACATTTTAAACGCTTGTCTTCTCTCATTGATCACCTATCTTGAAAAATCCTCATGCAATAAATCATATTAACGACAACTAATGAAGACACATATTGCACGCATTACATCATCGCATCGCGCAACAATTTACGCACCTACAGTTATTTCACCCGCCCGTCGGCACAAGTTATTGCTACGATGGCGTATTAGGGCCACATATAAATATACAATATTCCGAGAGAAAAAACTCGCAAATTAGCCGCTTTATAAACTTACAAATTTATGAGTTTTTTTCTCGTTTAGTTTATAAAGTGCAAAAAAGTGGCAGATTTGCAAGAAAAAAACTCAGAAACTTACGAGAAATACATGTAGCGTAGCTATAGTCTAATCATGTGAGGATTTGTTAATGGGACACTGTTTATAAAATGAAAAGGCAGGATGGAGTCGGATTCATTCTTCAATTTAAACTTTATTTGTCATTTACCGCAGCCAGAGCGACAACACTTCCTGATCCCCTATCAGCTGACTAACACTAACCAATCAGATGCTAGCATACCATAGGTAAATGCAAGTGAATGACGGAGAGCAGCAGATTCGACACATCAACTTAGATACTTGTACAAAAAAATACCAAAATGTATGAACGTGTAAATAATAATTCTGGAAACATAAATGTACATTTTAACAAATTCACTTAAATGCTTGATCGTGGTGTGGACCTTCGCAAAAGCGAGGCGTCTTTGTCGCTGGCCGAAAAGTATTGGCACAAACAGTCGAATAGTACGCTACATGTATTTCTCGTAAGTTTTAGATTTTTTTTCTTTATTTCTAAAGTCGCAAATTTGCAAGAAAAAACTCGTAAATTTGCGAGTTTATAAAGTGGCAAATTTGCGACATTATAAAGTGGTAAATTTGCATGTTTTTTTTCTCTGAATATCTATACGCCATCGTACATTGCAGTTTAAAAGGCTACATAAAACTATTATATTGACACAAGACCATACGGATAAAAATGAGCTAGATGGGTGGGCACACGCGGTCCTCGAGGGCCGGAGTCCTGCAGGTTTTGGATGTTTCCCTTCTCCAACACAGCTGATATATGATCAGCAAGCTCTGCATAAGCTTGGTAACGATCCTGTTGATTGGAATCAGCTGAGTTGCAGTAGGGAAAGCTCCAAAACCTGCTGGATGTGAAGCTCCACGACCTGAGGACCGAGTTTGCCCACCACTGAGCTAGACTACAGTCAGGTACAAGCATCTTTGCTATGGAGCTTGAAGCTTTGTCCTACAAATAAATAAATAAAGGAAAGAAATGCATCAATAAAGTATGTCATAGCAGTCCACACAGCCGTGGTGATGTTTAATGAAAATCCATAAGCAACACATTCGGAATAATAATAGATACTAATAATAATAAGAATAATGAGGCGGCCTATTGATTGCCTAATTTTTGCCTCTGCAGTGACAACTCAATTTCCCTATAGTGCATTAAGTAAAGACAATAAGATTGGTGAAATTATTTCTTTATGTTGACCTTTGTACCAAACCAAATTATTATCCATCCATCCATTTTCTTAGCCGCTTTTCCTCACAAGGGTCGCGGGGGGTGCTGGAGCCTATCCCAGCTGGCTTCGTTTTTGTAATTTCCTTTTTTAAATTATATTTTTTGCCTCTGTGCGCCCTGCGGCCAATAATCACAGCCTTCCATGACTCAACCTCTGCGTGGAGGGTTTCATAATGTACATCTTTGTATTTAAAAAAAATCTTTTTTTATTATTATTCACACAAAAATTCAATGTAGCCTACATCATGGTGAGGTTAGTCTTCTTTCTTGCCATTGCCTGTACCGTCATCCATTGTTTTGATTCAATGATCGCCGTCACATGCTGCTTATGAATAGGCAAATCCATTAATGAGTAGATTTCCTAATATGGGGTGAAATAGGCAGACTTAGGGCACCGAAAGGCGTTGAATCAGCAGCGCACACCGGTTGGGATGTGCGGCATTTGTAAAGGGAAATTGCGTGAAGGTGTGCGTATGTGTGTCTACGCATGGTTTTATAAATGTCAATTTTTTTCTACGTTAAGTTTGGGTTTTGTTTGTAAGTACTTTAGTACGCAGGCACTGATGCACAGTTTTATAAATGAGGCCCTAGGTATGAAGTCGGAAAAGTCTGACTTTCCATTTTCCCAGAATGCTGCATTCGAGGATGGTCGGAAGTCGAATTTATCCCAGTTGTTTTTTCCCAGTTTCGACCTAAAAGCGTTCGAGGCAAAAGTTAACAATCAAAATGGCGGATAGTGATACTGTACATTATTATTTTTTTGGTCCTCAGAACACATTTTCACCTCTAGCAAATTTGCCTTCTCACAATTTTGCTTCATTTATGTAATTATCTTATTTCATAAGCATTTCATTAACCATACATTTCAGTAGTTCACCGTATAATTTCATGTAGAAAAATAGCGGCATACTGTCACGTACATTGTGTTACGTGAAGTTATGTTGAATATTTATGAATGAATAAAGTTATCTGGTTTTATACTCAGTAAATTGTGTTTTACCATTCATGGTCTGTGTTTCCAAAGGCGTTGCCCTTGTAGAGTGACGTCATATTGTAGTTCATCGGTGAAGTCGGGGTAGTTTTTTTTTCCGACTTCGCAAGTGGGATTTCCGAGTTCAAGGGGGTGTTCCCATACACACTTCCTGGCTTGAAGTCGTAAATGTCGGACTTCCGACCCTCTTTGAATGCAGCATAAGTTTGGCACTCATGAAGATTGCCTGCACGGTGCACCACTTGTCTCGCCGATCCTGCACAATGACACACACACACACACACACACACACACACACACACACACACACACACACACACACACGAAGACACAAGGAAAAGCGAGAAAGATAATTAACTTGATGAAGGAGCGAGGCAACTGGCTACTTTGTCCTGCTTGAATCCACTCCTTGTAGTCCGTGCTTCCATTTTCAATTTCGTTGCATAATCGCCATGCATCACAGGACTGCAGCTGCACCAAAGCACGCCCCTCCTCACCTCATACCTTTTTTTTTTTGCTGCGTAAGTGGAGTCATGATGTGGAATTATTAGGAACACAAACAATTCTAAGGAACGAGTTTTCAAGGGGCCGCTAATTGTAGTAAATTGTTTTTCCAACGTTCAGGGCTTTTCCTGTCTTCTTTCATGTGTTCCTGGAAGACCTGAAGCATACAAGGAAAAACAAATCACCGCTGCTTGATTAGATACTCATTCATTGTGTTTTAGTAAAAGCAGATTAGGTATTCACTATTTTTGTTAGCAGGTTTACAAAACCTTGTTGAGGGTTGTGACACAAACCAATGTGACAAATGCATTTTAGTGACATTCACCTCAATTGTATGCAGCAGATATGTGAAGCTAATGGTCCAAAACAGGATTGATTGGCCTTGGTGGAGGACAATTTTGACTGCCTGTTTCCCCTTTTGATCCCGATGGGGTCGCAACGTACGTTCAAATTACGCAGGACAGAAACCTTATTGCAATGATTACTGATCATGTCCTCCATGTAAATATGCTGATAACTTTTTTTCTTCATGTGAAATGTGTTCATTACCTCGGTGTGTTTATGTGTTGATGACCCGGATTGTTAATGTCTGAAACTTAGAAGATTGTAGTATCGTGCATCACATCACTAATGATCCCATATGGTAGCAGGATGGTATCATGTTTCACAACAGGACTGTAGTGTCATTGCCAAGAGGAAATTTGGGGTAATTTTTAATTCCTCCGTCAATCGATGACTCACATGCTTACTTGCTGCACTTTTCTGTTTGTCCCTTCTTGCCTCGTTTTCTGTTGACGCAATTCCTGAGAGACCATCAACGCTGATGGATCAAAATCAGTTGGCGCAGGCTGTTTTGTTTTTCATTGTAACATACGCCATTAAGTTCAACTCCTCTGTGCAGAAAACAACACCGTACGGCGTATGCCCTTTAATGGAACGGGCCGGCAGTACATTTCCGAAAAATCCAGCTTATTGTCACTTTTTTTTCTTTACATATTATTGAAATTGATAGTGGGCATTTAAAATGGATCGACACTGAAAAAACAAAAAATCAACAGTGGATTCAGAGATGTGCATGTTTCCAACAGATAGATAAGAGGCTCACTCTTGCCATCTGTTGGTGGACAGTTATAGCTATGCTGTAGCTATGCAGTTTATTTTCTGACTAAGTGTCTTCTTTTGTCTCTTGGTTTAGGTGGTTGTTTATTTGTAGATCATGATTGTGTTCCAAAATTCCATCTATTGCTCTCTGCACATCATCTGCAACTATCTAAGTCATGCGCCTCTATAGGTGTGCTTTTGCTTTACAGGGGAAGCCAACCAAAAGATTTGGTTCTAGGCGCCCCCACCAGGCTAAATATGTTATTCTAATTAATATTGCATTTGTGGAGTATGAGTTAAACAGAACCCCAGCCATTAAAAAAATAAAATAAAAATCAATCTCAGGGGGCGGCCGTTTTGCTACTTGCTGTTGACTGAAAATGGCATTACAGTTACTCAGGGCTCTGCTAGCGACTAATCACAGTTCACCTGTTTTCTGAAGCTGAGCCGTGATTGGTCGTCACCTGGGCCCTGATCAACTGTGATGTCATTTTCAGTTGACATGAAATTGGTTGGGGGGTGGGGGCGGGTGTCAAAAACTGTCCACATAAAGATTGAGGGTAAAAGTATTACTACTTGGTTTGCATACAACAGATATTTGTAATATTATTGGTCTTTTTATTTTATTAGGGAAATTGCAAATTTTATCCATGCTTTAAAGTATTTTTGGATGATATTAGTCCTTACATAAAGTCTCTTAAATTTGTAAACAATAGGAAAGGTCAAAATGATATTGAAAATATTTTCTAGTTTGTTTATTTGAAGTCTGGCATTTTCTATTTTTTATTTTATTTTAGGGTTATCATATAAATCTGTAATTGCAGTTATGATGTGGCATTGAACTGGAATGTCTGAATGTTTGTATATACTGTATATTGTTGTAGTTTTTTGTTGTTGTTATATTGACAAGATTTGTTACAGAATTGTCAATTTGTATTCTGTCAAAAAAAAGAAAGAAAGAGTAATTAACAACAGCAAAATGGCTGCCCCCTAAAATGGATAAAAATGAGTGGATTATGCTGCTAAATTCATATTCCGCAAACACAATTAATCTGAATGTTGTGTTAAAACTAATGAGGGCACATACAACAAATTATTGTAAAAATAATTTTGGGGTTTATTTCTCTTTTAAATGGTGAAGGTTATGTGGTATTTCTGCATTAGTCAAGTGTCTTGCATAATGTGTTACTGTGTAATGTTGATTTTTGCGCCGATGCAAGCCTTGTTTAGCTTGTTTGGGAATTTGTCACTCGGGTCTGCGGCAAGCTGGACTGTCTGGCGTTCCGAGGGCAATTTCTTTGACACGGTCCAGTACCTCGCAATTTTGGTGGTTGAAAGTAGGCTAAACTTTGTCTTAAGTATTGGCGCTGGTCATGTAATGCAATTTTGGTGAATTTGATTGAGGTGCAGGCAGACAGTTTCTTAGTCATGGATGGATGTCATCGTATTTTTTTTGTAAACATGACAAGAATGTGCATCAAACCCCCTGAATCAGTGTAGAAATCAATTCATTGAACACATTCTTATTATCGTTGTCTCACGTTCAACAGCTTCCAGTACACTGTTGCATCTGTCCGCCAGCCTATGTCAACAACTCAAATCCATCATGTTTGCTGGAGAAGGGATTTTTCCCTCTCTCACTTTTGGCCAGTATTGCCATCTTGCATCACTTGAATGGCTGGTACAACTTTGTCTTTAGTCTTGTATCAAGATTTAACTGTGTTCAGTTACCTCAATACAAGCACATGTGTGTAAACAAAGGGTTGGGGTTACTTGCTTGTCAATTGTACTGTGGTCAGCAGAAGGTTACTGGCAGTTTAAAAATAGGTTTCCCTTTGCGCTCCATTGCTTGTGGGTACAAACTGGCTGCAGCTGTGATGGAAAGTAACAATAGAGCTTTAATAGTAACCCTTACAGGCTTTTTAAATGTTTTTAATTAGGATCCAATATTTCCGAATGAATGTGTTTTTTAGGACTTGATGTCCTTGTGATGTCATGATCTGTGTTTGGTTGATATGGTTTTAGTTAGATTTTAGTTGTCATGTTTCCTTGTGTCTCCTTTCGTCAGTATCTGTCTCTTTAAGATTTATTGTGACCACCTGTGCTTGTCAACCCGGTCACTTGTATCATCCAATCAGCTCAGCCATGTGTGTCTTGTCCAGATATCTCTCGTCTTGTCATTTTGTTTGTATAAATGCTGCATTCAAGGAAAGTGGGAAGTTGAACTTTAACGACTTCATACCAGGAAGTATGGGAATGCCCCTTTGAACTCGGAAATCCCAGTTACGAAGTTGGGGGGAAAAAGGGAACCCAACTTCACCGACCGACTTCAATGAGTATTAAACTAGATAGCTTTCTTCATAGATATTCAACATACCTTAACGTAACACAATGTACGTGATGCCACTATTTACCTGCATGAAATTATATGGTAAACTACTGAACTCTATTGAATGTTTATGGAATTAATAAGATAAATACATAAATGAAGTAAAATGTAATTGTATAAAGGCCTATATAATTTGCTGGAGGTCAAAAGGTGTTTTGTGGACCAAAACAAAAACAATTCATTACTATCCGCCATTTTGGTTGTTTACTTTCGCCTTGAACGCTTTAAGGTCGGAACTAGGAAAATCCAATGGGATAATTCAGATTTCCGGCTTACCTTGAATGCAGCATTAGTCACGTCTTGTTGTGGTTTGTTTGGTGTCTCAAGCCAAGTTCAACTCAAGCCTACTTAGTCTTTATTTTGTTACTTTGTACCGGGTTGTTTTAGACTTCTGTTGATTTTGTAATTTTGTACCTTTTGCCTTTTTGTTCTTTTTTTTTTGTGCGCATACCTGCCGAGATGTAACATGTGACCTGTAAAGCTATTATCACCTCATGAATATAATTTATGAATATATTAATCTACTATCAGGTGTCTTGGAATTCTTAAATATGTGAGTGTTCTTCAGCAGCCCTGAATATAAACATGATTGGATCACATAACACTAAATGATAATGATGTTGGCTGAAAAACATCCAAATGGTGACAGGGTTCCTTCTTGAAGAACAATAACAGCTACTGTACGTATATTGAGGAAAATTAGTGGAAAAAAAGAAACAGTATGCACTACCAAGTCATTGAGAGCACTGTGAGTTATCTCCAAGAGCTTCATGGCACCAGGCAGTAAAACGGCGCACTTCAGTTCTTCGTCTGGAAATTCAGACAGAAAATGCTTGCATTTACACTGAAACTACAGCCAGGAAGTGCTGTAGAATGGTGAGGCATTGCATGTCAAAGGCACCTCCTCTCGTAACACATCAGAGCAGGGCAGCTCAGATATCAATCATCACATTTAGTGGACCACTTTTACACACAGCAACTCGGAAAAGCCCTCTCATAGGGATATCATTGAAGCAGGTGACTGACATAAAAGGTGAGCTTTGCATTAAGCTGGTGTCTGTCAGTAAAATCCACAGTGTGTGTGTGCGTGTGTGTTGATTATAACACTGTGGATCAGAAATAGCTCAGTATGCCCAGAGACACACACTCTATGCATAGAGCTTCCAGTTTATTGGACTCACAATGCTGGTGACAGGACTTTTATCGGCTGGCCAACTTTGTATCACTAGCTCTGATTCTAGACAAGTCTCAAGGCAACAGGTGAGGTGAGTCATCATTTTTTGATGTTATGTGTTGATACAATGCTAACTTTACTTTTAATCAATAGCCAAGTTCTTCAAGTTGGCAGTTGCCCTTGCTCATTTGTTTCTTTGTTTAAAAAAACAACAACAACAACAAACATTGTTTCTAACATTGTCTGTTTTCTTCTGTTGAACTGTCAAAACTCCCACTCTTCGTCTTGATTTGCATCTGATGGTTTTATTGTTTTAAAGTAAAATTGTAGTCTCAAGGCTTTTTATGACGAATTCAAATTGTGCTCACTAATTTAATTGCGTGGTATGAGTTTTTCAAAACTTAGCAATTATTTTCTAAGTTGCCTTGGTTTGGGTAAATGTCTCCCGTGATGAAACAGCTGCGCTTAAAGTCCTTGTTTCAAAAACTTGGTGATGATTTAAAGTTTTAGCTCATAATAATAAAGTTCCAATAGATTATAGTGCACCTCGACAACCGCACTTCTGCCACGCTTCAGCATCTGCCTTCTCATCTTTTGGTCCTACTACGCATTTTTACGCCAGCTGGAACCACGTCTAAATACAAACAAAATGCTTGTTGGGTGAAATTTTGGATTATTTTCCAGGCATGGGCATACATGTAAAATAAATAAATAAATAGAATTTGGGTGTTTATTTTATTTGATTGTACAGATTTTTCCTATATTTTTTAAATATTATTTAATTTTCAAAATAGACTGTGATCTTATACGCAGAATGCATAAAATAACATGTATATACTGTATGTATACAGTATATTTATTTATCTATTTTTCAAAAATCTATACTTTTGGCCAGTGTGTGAATGTGTGTGGATGTCTTTTTTAAAATTTATTTATTTATTTTTACAAATTATTTACCAATCTAAAGAGTTGAAGTGTTCTCTTTGATGATACAGTAATGGTGGAAAAACATGTTGTGTTTAGGGTCTCCAGAAAAGTTACAATTATGGAGGAACAAGGTTTTGGCCCGTCACATTATATAAAGCACAACTGTAAATTACTATTATAGTCTATTACTCCTACAGGGTATGGCTAATTCAGTAAAATAAATTCAAACACATTTTAAAAGATTGATGTTACCATTTATTTGATATAGCAGACTTGAGATTTCTACTTTGTTTTTCAAAGAGGAGTGCTGTGGTGACTGCAGTTCTGCACATGAATATAAAGTGAATGTGCTAGTGTGTGGTGACCTAGTCAAAAGTGAGGTAAGTTTGAATACACAAACATTTGAAATGCGCCTTGGGTTCAAACTGTGCAAGCCGGCTCAAGCCAACAGCCTGGCAATGTCTCACAGGAGACTCCTGTCTTTTTAAATCTATGTCACAGCTAACGGTCAATTCAACCATCATGGTTATTTCAGCTGTGGTTGCGCAACGCATAGCCAGACATATCCATGGTAACGAAGGGCTTCTGCACTTAGCCGCTGGCTGCAATAGACCTTTAAGGTTGAAGATAAACAACACATCTATTTATTTTAACGCTATGGACTCTCTGTCATTGTAACTTATTAGCCGTTAAGTAAACCACCAAGATCAGAATAGCTGGATGGCCAGACAGATGAACGGAAGGACAGACAGACAGACAGAACACAATGGTGTATGGAGGCAGGACCTCTGTCAATATTTTGAAATGTCAAGGTACATTAATATATGAAATTTGAAGAACAAGATGAATAACAAACCAGAGTTGGAGGGATGTATTGTACTCATCAGTGATATTTTACATTTTCTATTTGGTGTTTTGAATCATGAATCAAATTAGAATGTTGAAGACAAAAGAAAAAAAAAAACGACATCCTGCGGCTTTGCTCTGAAACAGTTGACTTACTATTTAGGAAAACATCATTAGTATAATATTTGCACTGAAAGCGGGTACAGAGATAATTAGCTTGACTAAGGTGAAAGGAACCTTTCCCAGGTAGCTTAACATACAGTATTAACAACCTGACTGTCATTTCATAAAATGTGACCAAGGTATGACTCAAATACAGTAATGCCCACTTATTCTTTCCTGCTGCTTGACAGAAATGCATGAGTGCGCATGAAAAGGTGCTGAATAAAAAGATTTCAACAAGAGATGACTTGGAGTAGATGGAAGATAAAATATTAAACGGCCATTCACACAAGTCATGGCCCTCAACAAATGTGGGTGTCTAGAACTTGATCTGCAGGTTATGGAATTTGGAAAATACTCAAGTGATGACAATTCTTAAATTCATGAGATTGGGAAAGTGGACAAGTTATTGCGAAACAACATTGGACTTGCTAGCGTGGCAGCAATTCTAATTCTAAAAGACGATTAAGACGATGATCAACTTTTCAATTTACAATGATATTAGAGAGTCAAACATGTCACGTTGAAAAAGGAGCAGCACTCCCAGTGCGTGACAGTCTGACAGATAAGCAAATAAGCAGTTTTACATATATTTTGAAAATGAAGTGTGAGAGTGATAGCTTTCCCTGCAGGATATGTAATAAGAGATCATTTAATTATCTCTGCCTGTCTATGTGTGTGTCTTTGTGACTGCAACACACGTGGGTTTGCATATAGCATATATTCTACAGTCTAAAGTGTGGTACAGTTAGGTATTGCTGGTGTTTGCTAACTAAAACTTAAGTCAAATTGGCTCGGGTGCTAGATTGGTCATCATTCAGTCTCAAGGTTGTCGTCTCAGTTGTACCTTGTAGCTTGGTCCAAGTATCCCTGAGCAACATACTACGTGTTCAGTCGCTCCCGGCGCTGTGTCATAAGTGTAAGGATGAGCTCTTACTTTCCTTTCATTAATCATTGTGCGACTTGTGGGTGAATGAGGTGACTGTGTTGAAGTGATTTGGTCAAAAAGATCGCCAGCCAGCCAGCCATCCAGCCATCCAGCCAGCCAGCCATCCATCCATCCACTGACACATCCAACCATCCATCCATCTATCTATCTATCTATCTATCTATCTATCTATCTATCTATCTATCTATCTATCTATCTATCTATCTATCTATCTATCTATCTATCTATCTATCTATCTATCTATCTATCTATCTATCTATCTATCTATCTATCTATCTATCTATTCTGCTTTAACCAAGTAATCAAGCAAGCAATTCTACATTGTTTATAACGTAGTTATTTGGGGAAAAACAGGTCCATCAAGGCCTTCTGTGAAAATATAGTGTGTAGAGTTAGTGCCATCCAGTGGTGATCTAATAGAATGCTACGATTTTGAAACACGTGCACTGAGTGCCTCAGACAGACCACACTTCTCAAGCCTACCACTAATTACTACCGATTATTATTTGGAGAGAACGAGCGAGCGAGCAATCCAGCAAGCAGGTGCTAGCATGAGCGGCGAACAAGAGTGGCTAGCAAGAACTCGCTGGAGTGGCTAACAAGGGCGTTTAGTGGAAGAAGCTAGCAAAGCAGAGGGAGACAAGTTGCGAGAGCCTGAATCAAGGGACTCAGCAACAACCACCTGCAGGCCCCAACTGGCGAAGTTTAGCAACGGTCGAGCCATTGGGTCCGACCTGAGCTACAACTGCCACCAGAAGTAAAGTATGTTTTTTTTTAAAAATAGCATTGCGGTCCATGCCAAAAGTTATTTTTAGTATATGCCGCAGGCCACAAAAAATGGATGTTGGGACACAAATGGCCCCAGTGGCACAGTTTGGAACCCCTGCTATAAAGGGTTAAAAGTGACAGCAGTGTCCCCTGCCACTCTGCTTTACTGTTACGTCATTGTTCATATTGGACGGGGGGAGCTCATTGGATTATAGACAAAAAAAATTGGATGACACACAAGTTTGGCATGGAGCACTTCAGCACTTTCCCTCCTTCAGCCTTTTGCTATTTTTTTCCATGTTTGTTTTCTCTGGGGAAAATGGAAGAAGAGAGACACACCCTAATTATTTGCAGTAGTCTACTTGGTGGCGAAGTTGTGACATTACTGAAGACTGAGATAAAGCGGACATTGTCTCTGGAAGTGATTCCATCTTGCTTTGATAACGAGCACACAGTTGAACACACCTGCTTCTGGCTTCCATTTACTTTTTGGTGAGAGTGAGTTGCAAGGCAGACTAAAAAGACAAGCTGATAAATCCTTCCTTACTTTGCCAGGTGATTCTCAGAAGAAGACCAAAGCTGTCGTGTTTGGCCCCAGATTTGCTAATTACGGGATGTTACCCACTCACATCTGGCCCTAATTTGTGTTCAAATGTTGCAGACTGACAAAACATCTCAATGTTGTTTGTGCCGCAGCATTATCACTAATAGGACTCATTATTATCTATTATCGTTCCATCCACTAGTGTCATTAGGATTTTATACTTGTGCACTGACTCACCACTAACCCACACTGTCTGTGTGGTCTTTTAAATTATTATGATTTGCTCTACAGAATAATGGTCACATGAACATTAGCAACTCCAAAAAAAATCTATTAATTTATGACGTTTGGTTGGGCTTAGTACATTTCTGAAAAGAAAGAAGGCGGAAAGAGGGGATGTTAACTTGTCCTGTCTGGTCAGCGCACTAGCCAAAATCGAATTTGTGGTTTAATGCTACATAGCTGGACTACATTGACTCACTCTTTTTTTCCCTCCATTTCACAGGCAATTTTTCCCTTGAGAATTCATTTCTGGCAGGTACTGGTTTTACATGAAGCATTGCAGTGGAGCAGTGTCTCTGTTAGTTCTGTAAAATGTGGAAAATGTTGGCTCATAACAGATGAGTGTAGGCTAAATACAGTATGTTAATGCACTTTCCTACAGTAAATCCCAAGAAAAACAGAAGAGTAGAGTCAGGACACATGGTGACAGTAAGGGTTCTATTTTGGTAGACAGGCGCAAGGGTCCGTAAAAAAACTTGCACATTTTAATTTTTGTCTCAGGGTAAATCTAGTTGACTGTGTTTGGGTATTTGGCAGACCGTGCTGTGCTTTGTGAGCATTCTGACAGATCCATGCTTTTTTTCTATTATACACCCAGACAATTTTGTGACAGAAACTAGACCAGGCCTTAAAACAGCTAAAAGCAGGTCTAAGTTGTGGTGCAGGTGGGGTAACATGATGATGAAGCACAAAGACTGATGTGTGATGTATGATGTGTGGTGAATGTCATCGTATGACATTCATAAATATGACATCAAAATCTACAAACCCTTTGAATCATTGTAAAAAATCACGTCATAAAATGCATTATTATTATCATTATCTTTGGTATATCTTTTGACTATGCAAGAACTATAAGTCTGTGGGGAATTTTCTTAACCTTAAACATTTCTTGACAATACTGTTTTATTTGACCTCACTCGTCTAAACATGACATTTTAATTAAAATTACATTTGTGGAATATGAGTTATGAAGCAAAATCCAGCCGTTTTTATCCATTCCAAAGTGCGGCCATTTTGCAGCTTGCTGTCAATTGTAGATGACATCACACTTGCTCAGAGTTCAAGCAATGACCAATCACAGCTCATCTGTTTTCTAAAGCTGAGCTGTGATTGGTTGTTTCCTGAGACCTGAGAAACTGTGATGCCATCTTCAGTCGACAGCAAGTGGCAAAATGGTCATCTTCTGATATTGATAAAAAACTGCTGGATTTGTCTACTTAACTCATATTCCACTACCACAATGTAAACCAGAATATTGTATTTAGACTAGTGGGGCTGCATAAAACCTATTATTGTCAAGAATTTTTGGGGGTTGACTTCCCCACATCAGCGCAAATACTCATTTCTTCCAATACGCATCTATGAAAATACCACCCAAAGATAAGACAATTTCTATAAAATGAAAATGATTTCACTTAACATTCACTTTAGCAGTCAATGGAATGCTTTTAAGCATTTCACCTTTACAGTAAATGGAAATGTGTGCATTTATACTGCATTGTTTTAATAATAAAGTAAATTAAGCAAAGTAAGCAGCATTATACTGCTGTGAAATGTTTCATCATCATTTTGCAGTCCCCGGTTTGAGTCACTTGACACAATGGCTGATGTCAGCAGAGCAATGTTCTTTTCAACATGTGGTCTGCTTTATCGATTAGAAGAGCTACTACATTAACCAGATCTCATGACTAATGTAACATCAGCGTGTGTTTCAGCTAGAGAAGCTTTCGAGGGGCCATGATTCAGCTGCGCCCTGCAGGAAAAGACATCATGCTGCAACGCAGTCAGCATTACACGATGATGACGATATGACAAAAACAAGGACAGTACTAACATTGCATTTATTGACCATTTCTTTTTGCGATGTCAATTTTTTATTTTGTCAACCAGTGGCAATGACATTAGAAAAAAAAGTAGGTCATACACTTTAGAGGTGGGGTAACAGGATTTTGGTGGATTTGATCGAAGCACAGGGATGTGTGATGTATGAGTGGTGAAATTCATCATGAATGCATTATTATTATCATTTTTTTCACTCAACTTTATTTCGAGCATTTAAAATGACAATAAAACAAAAGAGCATAATGTCACAATTGCGCCAAAAACAAATAAACAGAGACATTCAAGTTATTCCACAAAACAAGGATGAACTATAACAGTTTTCTTTCTCCATAAATAATAATAATGACTTTCAAAGAAACTCATTTACAAAAGAAAAGACTTACTGTTCGAAATGGAATAGGATGAAGCAACTGCTTATCTAGTCCTATCCCAATTTTACCTCACTTATTATTTTTATGAACTCATTATTCATAAATGCCTTAACAAAAATTGTACTTTCAAACACTTTTTTTAAAAAAATTATTCCTCCCTAGTATATTTAGCAAAAATGATTTTTTTATACAATCTCTTAAATTGACAAATATTTGTACTTCTTTTAATGCAAACACTTTTGAGTTTTGTGCGAGCATAATGTTGTCTAAATTTCAATTCCCCTCTCAAATAATGCCCCCCCCTCGCTCTCTGTTATTAATTTTTGTATGTTGCCGGGCAGCATTTTATTATTTGCCCTATACATTATTTGTCCAGTTTTTAATTTTAAAAATAGTTTATTGGTGTGTTCAAGGTACCCTACATGATTTATTATTCTGATGGCTTTTTTTTTGCAGTGTGCATAATGATTGTATTGTGTTTTTGTAGGAATTACCCCAAACTTCTACACAGTAATTCAAATATGGTAATATTAATGAACAATACAAAATATGCATTGTTTTCTCATTTAATATGTGTCTGACCTTTCCCAACAATCCAACAGTGTGTACTACCTTTGCCTTAACATGTTTTATATGGGCTTTCCATCAGATTTTGTCATCAAGAATCACACCCAGAAATTTGTTTTCATAAACGTCATTAATCCTTATTGTTAGTTTCCAAACAACATCAGTTTGGTTTTATTCAGATTTAATGGAAGTTTGTTTAAGTCAAACCATGTTTTTTTTTTAATTGATCTTTTATTCTTTGGTGACCACCTCCACAAGCTGCTGCAGGTTGTCCGCAGAACAGAAAATGTTTGTCATCTGCAAATAGCACAAACTTTAATATTTTCGAAATTATACAAATGTTGTTTATGTACATAATAAATAATTTTGGTCCCAAAACCGACCCTTGTGGGACTCCACATACCCAGTTGAGTTGATTTGTGATTTCCCATTTGCGCAAATTGATTCCTATTAGATAGATAATTTGTCAGCCTGTTGAGTGTAACTCATCTAACTCCATATTTTTCAAGTTTCCTAACACATAATGACCTATTGTGTCAAATGCTTTTTTTTTTTTTTAAATCTACAATCTTTTATTTTGTTATGTTCCTATTGGATGATTTGCTGTCAGAAATCAGCATCAGTTAGAGGCAGAAATGTGAATTGTGAAATTATTTCTTTAAATATCTGGCACTGCTCGCTTACTGCTTCATATGTTGCTATAACATATCTAATGTCTTACTGTATGACTACAATTTTTGAGCAAGTACAGCGGGCCACAGCTGTCTAAAATCTGTACAGTTTATACACAGTTTATAAGGAATTTTAGACACACTTACAATTTAATCCCTCCATATTAAATACACATTTCATATTGGAATTTTTTTTTAACAAAACCCCCTAATATTTAGGTTAGGAAGCGTGTGGTCCTATGGGGCACCCCCAGTAGCACTGATGGAAAAATTGTGGTCCCTTTTAAGTAGCCCATCCCTGTGCAATGCTTTGTCTTTGTACAGCATTTTTAAACTAAATGGGGAGTACGAATATTTTTTTCAAGATTATACTATACATATGAAATAATCTATTCTTGTAAATTCTGGTACACTAAAAAAAAAACACATTTACGCCAATGCCAAAGACTTAACATAATTACTGATTACTAAATAATATGCCCTCGTGTGCTATTTTTAGCACAATGAGATTTAACCATCCTATACTGCCTCAAATCGAATTTGTCTTCAATGAAAGTGACTCAATCTCCATGTGAAAGTGGATGCTACAGCACATTATATCAGACCACTCAATGACATCATCCCAACAGGTCTGAAAGCATGACATCATCCCCTTGGTATGTAATCCCCCATATGTAGTCCAACACCCCCACACTTTCAGTGTATGTGTTTTCTCTGTTTCAAAGCTAGCTCATGAATTTTTCATGAATAGCTTCCAGCTGCTGTAATTTAGTAAAGCGCATTTAATACTTAGTTCAGGGCTTTTTGTTGGAAAGCGCCATCTCATGATGTTGCATAGCGTGATCTTGACTCATCAAAAGCAGTGATATTGAGCTCTGACATCATCTTACTGTGAATACTGTGACATGGGAATAACTTCAATGAGCTGAGGTAGCTTTTTAGACAATCTCGCACTCTAAGAAGCAAACACACGCACCTCAACATGACTATATTAGAACTAGAGTGGGTCTGAAACATACCTAACAGCTTGACCTGGATAATAACCACATAATGATCAGCTGCAAATCATTCATTATCAAATTGCTCAATTTTAATATCCATGGCTAAATTTTGTGTCAGCGACTCCCAGAAAATATAGAGGAAGGAAAGGAACAATACCAAGAATTTGTCATTCAATCACTTCTTCAACCAGAACGTCTTTAAAATGTAGATCGTGCTTCCTTGTATTTACATGACTGACACTGCTAAGTCATTTTGGCACAAATGTTGCATAGCTTGAGGATGACGTCATACCTAGATTGTTGTGGATGATATCACTTGAGTGGATGATGTCATCCCCTTGCCTAGAGAGCTGCTGCTCAAGGGTGTTTCCAATTGTTGCCGTTCCCTGCTGTTCTATGGTCATTGAATGTCACTTTCCAAGAAGCTATTACTACTTTTACTGAACTACTTTAAATTTGATGGAATATAGCAATGTTTTGTGTTTTTAATCCATGTTCATGTTGATCACCACTTTTGTTTCTACTTAAAATACAATGCAAAAATAAAGAGGTATTGATTTTATTTTTACTTATTTATTTATTTTGACTATATTGTATAAATGATTCTACTTGCTGAGAATCCAGCCAGCAGGACGGTATACTGACAGCTGCAGACAATGATTAAAATTACATCTTTTGCAGTCATTAGACTGTGAAATTAATGTATCCCCATAATGACACGGCTCAAGGAAATAGATTTGCATGAATGAAGCTCCTCCTCTTCTGACAAGCTTAATATATGCAGCACAGCACGGCGACACATCATTTCTACGTCATAAAGTTTGACTGTCATTCTTAAAATCTGAATTTTTGACTTAAAAAAGAAGTACAGCAGAACACTTGTGGAGTGCACCTGCCGATTTTAGAATTTAAAGGTCTGATACAGATTTTTAACTGAACCTATGTGGAATAATAATTTAAAAAAATTATTCCACAATTCAACTCGATTGTGACCTGTGCTAAACTAGATAATCTGACAATACACTTGACCCTACACACGTCAATGGCTCCTGATGCTTGTCTCGTTCAGTCACTTAAATTTTTTAAATTCTTCTGTGGTGCACCATGTTCTATCACATGGCAAAATCCTCTAAATTCTTACTTTTATTCCTCAACAGTGGATACAACACACTATTATTAGTAACATGGACATTCCTTCCTTCCAGACAGCGTATTATTGAGTAGACATTTGGAAAGTTAACTTCAGTGTAGCTTATTGTCCACATCTGGATGGAAACTCTTTTTTTCCCCCAGTCAAGCAGCTGGTTGCTTTGATGAATTTGGGGAGTGGGGAAGCCTTCATTGAATTAAAGGCTCAATTTCACCTTATAGGTAGTTTAGTCTGTACATTTTGAGCAGCAATTGCAGCATTGGAAAAAATTTGACTCTTTAATTAATATCATCGTATACTGTGGTGTCTACGTAAAGTGTGTTGGCTACTTGTTGATGTTTGTTTATTGCAATGCACTCAAAACAGGGATGGTTCTGAATATATTACATTCTTTGCAGTATATAATTACTCACAGTATACCTTTGTCATAATCATAATGTCATATACTGTATTCACCACCACTAGAATTGAAAACTTAAGCGGATTTATGGCAAATGTCCCCATTGTGGGACTGATAGTAAAGTAATATTATGTAATTAAGTGATTTATTTTCTGTATATCCTTATACAAGAACATTATTTTGAGGATGTCAGCTACAAGAATGATTTGTGGCAAACGGGTTTGTCTTGTCTTTGTCTTAGTGTTTAGTTAAGCCAATTCACATCAGCCAAGCTATTGGAGCAAGTTGTTTTGAAGCATCTCATCTGTACAGATTTTACTCTCTCTCTCGGTAGAGCGATATACAAATTATTATTAATTTTTGTATTTATTTATGTATTTATTTTTTTATAATGTACCTTTTTTTTTTTTTAAATAGGTATTGTATATTATTGACAGTCTGGTGAATTTCAAAATCAGTGCTTTTTTGCCTTTACTTATTTTTACACAAGTAAAAATGTCATGCAGACAGTAAACATGAATAAATTATGCAGTTGTTAAACACAAAAACAAAAACAAAAAAACATCGATCCTTAAAAATCAATGTCGGAAGCAGACTTGAGAAACGTAGTGGTAAGAGCGCGAATTTCCTAGTTTACCTGAATGTATCTCCGAGGGCTCCACCCGTCTTCTTCGACGTCACTACTGCTCTTCCCCTCAACTGCGCTGTTGCATTCACGAGTCTGCTAGTCGTGTGGAGGGCGAGACGCGAGAGTGATGAGTTAGTGGCGACAAAGCGCCAGCACCGAACTCCAATAGTTTGCATGTTCTTAGTGAGGATTTAAAACTCGAGGTGAACTAACTGAACAAGATCCAGGACAGCTGATGTAAGAACAATTTGTTTCTACTATTTTTTTTGTTTTTATTATCACACGCTGTTGGAAACTGTTTTGCGCTTCTTTCGGTACCCCTGACAGATTAAATAAAATAAATTTTCACTTTCACGCTTTTCATCAGTGTATGCTATTGATTATTGTCAGAGAGTATAAGCATGCAATGTGTACTCTATATACAATACATCTAAAAACGTATGACCAGTTCTTTTACTACTATCTGCACTTTCTAGATGGGTTTCGCGTCCTTTGCCCGCTCTGAAAGTTACAGTATTTTCTTTTTTCACTTAATTGAGCGTTTTTGAAACTTTTTAGACATATTACTGCTGGTAGCGATCATCATCTGATGCTGATAATGAGAATACATTTCGTGAACCCATTCTCCTGTTTGTACCAAGCAGAAGGTGAGTCAGACCATGATGGGTAGTTGGTAAAAAGCCCTCAGGACACGAAACAGGCGCTTCTTTTGCATGTGGAAAAGGAAAATACACGCGGCACAAATGTCTCATTCTGCTTAATGTAATAACGTAGTTTCCAAACAAGATTAAATTCAAAGAAGATGTGTACGATTTAAAAGAAGACACATTAATGGTGTAGCAGTTTAGTCATGTCTCTTTTAATGTGCCTTTGATTGACTAGCAACCAATGATGGGTGGATGATTGGCTGCACAATGCATAATATAAAAGCAAGAATACTTTGCATGAGACAATATTGATTATCTTTTATCATCTGCTGATATACGATGTTGTCAAAAAATATAAATGTTTTGAGATCTTTGAGATCTCTTGTAATAGTTACCATCATGTGCACATTAAAATGTTGGCATTACATAACCAAAATCTTAATCAGAATGTTGCAGTTTTTAGTTACTAAGTCACAGAAGTCTTCTCATGCCTTTCACCCCTTCCTGTAATTGCAGAATTTGGCACTGCTTGATTGTCATGACTCCTCGCACTCACACAGCATTGTTTTTGGGACAACTGAAGAAATTCCCCTAAGGATAGTAACTGATGCAATTGTGTTCTGATGATTTGTGTTGGCTATAGCTGCACTTACTGTTTGCAAACCAACCTTTCTGCTCTGCTAGTCACAAACACTCACATGCTCTGATCAGAGTTCATGTGTTGGGGATGTTTTCCATTTTTGCTTAAGTCTAGCATTTCATTGAATTAATTAATACATGTGCTTACCAGCTGGTGTGAAGTTATATGATATGACTTGCCCTTTTGCTCTTTTTCTGGGTCAAAACAGGCAAATAATGTTGAATAAACATTGTATTTCATACCCCCAAAAATAATAATCAATTTGTTGTTATGATTTAAATGTTGTGATCTAAATTAAAGAATCACAAATCTGTTTTTCTCGTTCATACAGCAAAAGCAAGGAAAAGTCCAGCAAAGCAATGTCCACGCTTTGAATGCAACAATGTAAGTAGCGACATGCAGTCATCACCATAAGAGAGATTTTTTTTTCTTTACAGAAAATGAATCACTGAGTGTGAAAGCATGACTGTGTGGATTGTCTGCAGAGGGCGGCTTCAAAATAGTGTCTGCTGACATCATTAGTGTGATAAAAGAGAAGGGTGAAAATGAGTACCTACGACAAGATAATATCAGTCTATGAAAACATGAGTAAACCAATTGACTCTACACTAATTAATAATGATATAGAGCAATAAAGCAGGAATTAGTCAGTGCATTGTGATGTCAAGTTACTTAACTACGGTGTGTCTATAATGTTCTTCATAATGAGAAAACTAAAATGGCACTATAAAGCTTATCTGAAAAGCAATATTTTAAAAATTGTGATAATAATCAAGATTGGACGTTATGAAAACCAAATATATCATTCATGATCTTTTTTTTTTCTTTTGCCAAATCGCCCAGGCCTATATTGAGTATGTCTGCTCAACTGAAGGGGCTGGCCCCTTCCTCATATACTTCATGCTAAACGCCTGCTAAGTCAGGAAGCTGTTCATTTCCAACTTGGCCACCACAATATGAGCGTCCCCCCCTCTCTCACATATCCCATCTATGTCTCTCCACAGGGGTCAATCTGTGATGTTGTCCGTGCTCATCCATGTTTTGCTGATACTCAGTGGTGAGTTTTACCTCCGACTGTGAACTCTTAAAAGGGCAGTATACGATGGCTCTGGCCAAAACAACACCCCTCACATTTTATTAATTTATTTGTTAATGTGCCAATGAAACATGTTTTATTTGATATTTATTATTTACTTACTGTGTAAGTTAATTTAAGCATTAAATGTATTAAACACAGAAGGCTGAAATGATCAGACCCCTGAAACTCTCGAGTTTTGAGAAATTTTTGTTCCCTTTTATTTTCAGTGTTTTTAAGTTATTTCTTTTATATGGCTAATGGCGGGGCGGGGAGGAGGTTGTTTCCCCCCATTTCACCCATTTTTTCATGGGAAACATATATTGAATGTTTAATTTGCGTTTTTTTTTTTTTTTAAAGGATTTTTCTTTTCTTTATCGAGTGCTTATCAATGGGCATCAATTATACGCGGATTTTTGCTATTCGTGGGTATCCACAGTATTCCAGTCTCACCCATCTATTATAAATACTTGTCTGAAGATTGATATTTTTATTATTATTTTTTTTGTAGTGGTGAGTGACAGGAATGTCAAGAGTAATGCTGTGAAGGATTATCCTTGAAGCTGTATTGTCTTCCTACATGATTTAAAACTTAAATTTACAAACTGCAATTCCAATAAAGTTGGGACTTTAAAATGTAACTAAAAACAGAATACAACGATTTGCAAATCCTTTTAAACCTTTATTCAATTAAATTAACTACAAAGACAAGATGTATAATGGTGAAACTGATAAATGTTGCATTGTTTTTGTTGTTGTTTTTTTTGCAACTATTCTCTCATTTTGACTTTAATGGTTATAATTCACATTCCAAAAACATTCAGACAGGGGCAAAAAATAGACTCTCAAAAAACACCTTGAGATCATACCTCCGTCTCCAATGCAATCTGGAAGTTACGCGATGTGTGAAGATTGAAATTTGCAACCTTCACTTTCATCTCATCACTTTCCAAATTCTGACCTAACAGTTCATTTGGTATCACTGAGCATGTTGTGTGAAGTCCCACAATAACCTTAAACGCTCATGTCATTATTGACACAATTGACATATTGGTTGAGAAGACAGATTTCCTCTGAGTCGGAATAACAAGAATAAAAAATAAAAAATACCCAAGGGAATCTGTTGTATTCTGTCAGTGGTAAACAAGTGAGATCACTTTCCCCTGAACACAATTAATAGTCAGTCACAACCTAATACAATACATGCCATCTATTACATTTCAAATCGTAGTATTGTCACTTTGTGCACTTCACAATTGCAAAATGGATGTACATTTTTGTTAACCGCATTGTCTCTCCACCACTAGGAACGGTGTGCTTGAAGTCTGAGGACGGAGCGGGACTCTTTTCAGGTGCGCTGGACTTGCCGTGGCAGGACCAAGTGTGCTATGACTCACCTTTGGCGCATGAAGGAGAGGCTGGCGGCATGCCTACACCTGAGAGAAACCGTTCTGAATCAATGCAACATCCTCACTGCTACTTACGGAGCATTTCAACTGGCTCAAGTCTTAATAAGGCCTCTGGCGGTAAAATACTTTTTGATGATCATGTTTGTACACAAGTGTAATTCCACACATTTTTCTATCATTCTGCTACTTGATACAATTTGTAGGATGTTAAACATTTTTGTGTGGAGCAGTTTTCTGTTTACTTCCATTATGAGATGTGATGATTCATTCAGTCAAGGCCAAACAGGAGCTCTTGATATAGCAAGTTAAAGGGCTTGATGATGCAACTCCTGCTCCTCCTCATTGGTATGTTGCAGCATGACGGCTTGGCCTGCCGCACATTTGCTTGTCACTGTCAAAGATCACTCCCACAGGCTCATTACACTTGATTGGCTTTTTATCTGGCATTCCCTGCAGACTGTGGTTAAGGTGAGTGACCACCACACTCTTGTGCTGTCATCCAAAACATCGCTATGATGAGATCAAGCCTTTTACTTGACAAGAGGAGGAAGAAAACTGTCCTTGACCGTTTCCTTTTGCGGAAATGATAAATAAATACAGTCATCATTGTTTACAAAATGATTGTGGCACTAGGCTAATATTTATAAAATACATTCATATTAATTATGGGATATCGTCAATCGGTGGTAAAGAGGATGATGCGTAATGTTGGCAGGTTTGCTGTGAAATCCATTGCAATAATCTGCTCGTCACCTTTCATCTTCTGACAGGGAAGATAAAACGAGAGCCCTGCAGTCCTGCTCTGCTCATATTTACCATCCAAGAAAATATTCTACCAGAAACAAATTCCTTGAAATTTCATGTGAAAAAATATATTTTTAGAAGTTCATGAGCTTTTTCCCAACAAATACATATTTTAATTATAATTTTACTTGTGTGGTTAGATAGCTTGTTTTGTTAAGATGGCTAATTGTTAGCCTCATAACTTTGATTTAAGTTGAAGATATTATTTGGTGCAACCATTTTAGAGTGTGTCCTAAATAAGAGATGTCGTAAATTGTAGATGTTAGTACAATTGCACATAATAATAAATAATAAAGACAATAAGTATTTAATGTGTTTTAATAATACATTTACTGTGCTGGCTCTGGTGAAATCCTTATCTTTCAATGACCATACATGTTTATTAAGAAATAACACAACAAGAAGTGTATCAAAAATATTTATTCCCCAAGACATCATTGGCATTAAAATGGGCCTCACTTAAGGGATTTCCTAATGAACTAGGTTCTGAAAGTCTTGTCACATTTTTGTTTCTCAGAAAGCGTAAATAGGAAGTAGCGCTTTATTGGTAGCGCTTTCATGTCAATATCATGTTAATTTCTTGACAAGCACCAAATAGCTCTAAACTTCTGAGTTTCCAAATGAACTAAGTTCTGAAAGGCTTCAAACATTTCCTCAGAAAGCAACACTTTATTGGTGCTGCTTTGTAAGTTTCAATCTCATGTGAATATAATGTTAATGTCTTGGCAGGCACCTGTTTCAACATGCTGTGCAGGATTGATGAAAACTGGGAAACTTTGACTTGTGATTTGGGGGTTGCCAGACTTCCTTTGGGCAGACTGAACTCTGCTCTTATGGCAGTTCGCCTACAGCGCTTGATGTGAGTACAAAACTGTTTCTGTTTTATTCTTTTCATTTCCCACCGCGTGCGTGCATGTCCCTAAATTGTCGGTTCCCAATTTAGTATGCATTTGACGGTTGATCTGCTGATGGGAAGTCACTAAAGTTCACTCAGACCCCTGGCTATTTTCTGTGGGTGGACATTATAAAACTGCTCTCTTCTTAATATGCTGCAAAGATTTTAAAAATGTCCATAAGTTAAAACAAACAAGGTCAAAATGTAATTTAAATTTAAGTGAGGTGTCAAATGAAACTTTTTTTTGTGACTTGATTAAAAAAAAAACTCTCCACCAAAGTAGATTGTCTTTTGTCTCCATTTCCAGGTCCAACAAAAACGCCACAGCAGTCAACGACACAAATATGGAATCTTCTGAACCCGTTGTATGTAAAGCAAAGGATTCCTCCATGTGTTCGATTTCTGTTGGCACTACAAGCTTTGTTACTGTTGTAACTGTCAACATATCTGGCTGTGAAGCTGGACCAATTGTGCTCAATGTACCAGCTCGCCCTCGTAAGAAAGAAATAAAAAAAATCCAACCCATGCTTTTATGTGTTAATGTATCCAACTGATTGTATTTTATCTTACAGTGAAACCCAGGACTCCTTTGAACCTCTCACATTTCCAGACCATCAAACCAGAACTGGTTTTACAGTGGGATGAGCCAAAAGACCATGGTTCCGGTCCATTAAGATACGAGGTCCGATACTCAAATATCACTCATCGATCTTGGCAGGTGAATACTAATCCTTACTACACATTTTTTGTTTGTTAACATGTATTGTGTATAAATGGTCATTTTTAATTGTACGACACCTAGACTCACATAGACATACTCAGGGTTAGCCTGGTGGTCCGGACTGGGGAATTTTTTTTTTGAAAATATTCATATGTATCTGTTGAGAGCGGGGTGGGCGAACCGCCAGGCTTATAAAACCCTAGTGGGATCCAATGCAAACTTTAGACAAACTCTCAGGGTACATGCATAGGGAAGTTCCATAATTGGTTGCTGCAGTCTGAAAGTGCCTCAAAAAGCAGTGACAGTGACTGCTTACCCTTCATTCAGTGCTGTAGCCTTGTAGCATCTACGTACACATAGCTATAAATAACCAAACTAAATACACACGCTGTTTGCTTATCCAATGGCGGCAGGGCTACTTTAGCTCCGGGTGCTGCACTGTTATACCTCACCATCTCCACTTTACTTATGCTGTAATAAAAATTATCCAATTAACTATGGCCAGCAGCCACATGCAGACAAATAAAGACAGGAGACACTCGTTCTGATGGCTGTGCAGTGAAAAAGCGACCTGACAGGGTTTCTGATTCGTCTAATTATTATAATTACATTTTTTAATTGATAGCTGACGACGAAGTGACGCACAGGTCTCTATTGTTATTCATGCAGCAGGTCACAAGGTCGTCCACTTCAGTATTTACCTTTATGTAGAGTCTTACTTGCTGAGAGTCAGTCTAAAGAGCGTTTGCTACACCTGTTCAAATATCTTCATTCAGAAGCGAAGCCCGATTAAATATTGTTGTGGTTTATTTGCATGCGTGTTTTTCAACCATTTAAGGTCAAATGAGGATTTTGTGTTGTGGTAACACTTAAATTAAAGGGGAAGTCAACCCAAAAAATTGTCTACTTTACAATAATATGTTGTATTTTCCCCCACTGAACTAAACACAGCATTGTGATTAACATTATCTATGTGTAATTTGACGTAAGCAGCAAAATACACCCGTTTTTATCCATTTGGGGGCGGCCATTTTGCCACTTGGTGTCGTCTTAAGATGACATCACAGTTGCTCAGGGTCAGGTAACGACAAATCACCATGGTTATTACCTGAGCCCTGAGCAACTGTGATGTCATTTTCAGGCAACACCAAGTGGCAAAATGGCCGCCCTATGAGATGAATAAAAACGGGTGGATTTTTTCTGCTCATATTACACAATGCAATATTAATCAGATGTTAGTGGGGCTGCATAGAACATATTGTTGTAAAGAATTTGGGGGGGGGTTATTTTCTTCTTAACTCTTTCACTGCCAGACGTTTTCAGAAACGGGTTGTCCCCACTGCCAGCCGATTTAAGCATTTTGAGTGATCTTTCAAGGTCCACAGAAAATGTTGTGTTTGGACTATGGAAACACACATACTACCAAATGAAAGATTGGACTCTCATCGCTCCGCGTTACGACACCGTCATAGCCGCCGCGTCAGCGGTTCCAATTTCGCCGTCAAGCTCGGATTCACCATCATCATCGATGATGATCATCGTCGTCATCAATGTACTATTTTAGCGTTGGTCGATGCCTTTCGTCTTGTAAGTGTAGAGCTGCTTGCAAACGCTCGCCATTGCCCGTTCCCTCCTCCATCTAGCTCCATCTAACGTCTTCTACTGCCGCGTCAATGCTTCCCAACCACGGAGTCACCACCCTCATCTTCATCATCGATGATGATCATCGTCGTCAACAATGTGCTCTTTCAGCGATGCTTTTGGTCTTTGAAAAAAACGGCTCGGGCGTGAGCTCCTCGCAACCGGCCGCCATTTTTCCTTTGTCTTCCATTTTCATCTCCTGCTCGACGCTCTAGCTCCGCCTCTACTGACGCCCACCCGATCTTGTCAAAAGAGAGTCATCGCTGCCCTCTAGGGGCCAAAAATAGTCATTAGGCACAACAGACAGGCTGGAAACTTTCACCAGACATGCGGAAGGGTTTCCTCTACCCGTTTCCAAAAAAAATAAATAAATAAAATCATTGGATGACGTCTTTTGACGTCATTGGCAGTGCTCCGTAAGTTTTTACTTGACGTCTTTAAACGTCAGTGGCAGTGAAAGAGTTAAAGGTCTCATATTATTCAACTTTTCAACATACTAAAATGGTTCTCAAATGTGTTAAAGACATGTCTGTGGCATGCATTTGTCAAAATTGACTTTGGATCTAATATTTTTGCTGTCCCTAAATCAGCCAAAAAACGCTCTGTTCAAAACAGCCTGTTTTAGGGGTGTGTCACTTTTATGTAAATAGCTGCACGAGGCCACGCCTAGGCCACACCCTTCTCTTTCGAAGGTGAAGTGATTTCGGTCATGGTAGTCATGTGCTAATGTTGTGAATGGAAACGACTGGCCATGGCAGCAGAAGAAAAGAAAAATACAATTTTAATATGTGGAAAAGTGGCATAAAGTTTTACCATAAGAAAAAGTAGCATAACGTTACTACAGAGACTATATTGTAGCGTTAGTTTGTGATTGTTTAGGCAATGGTATTTATTATTTTATTTATATATTTTTATCGTAACTGGCAAATCTCCTGCGAACGTTATTTTGTCGTAAATGTCTCCGATTTTCCGTGAATGCTTGTAGACATTTACAAGCGGTTATGAATGACACAAATGTGCACATTTAGGCCACTGCGCGGTCGCAACGTGCAAGCCGTCTCGTCAAGACCACTTAGCGGCCGGTTAGCATCACAAAGTCATGCCAACTAGGTGGCGAGTTGCCAGTCACGGCAAATTAACCACTGCGGATTGTATCTTGACAAAACAATACGCAACCGCTTCGTATTATCCAACCACCGTCTGTTTTATCATAGCTGACCTCTTGTACCCAAACAACCTCCACACGACAAATTTATTTCCACTTTAGGCACTAATAATACACCAGTAATATAGTCGAAGGTGCACATCTCTTATTAGAAAGGATAGGAAGGAAGGCTAAATCAAAAATGTTAAACTTACATCTTTCCCGTTTGCAGTCATGTCACAATGTTGGGACCGATCCATTATGTTTAAACGTGTTGCAAATCCAGCTTTGAACAGGCTTTCACTAACAAAACAGTCCTTTGAGAAATGATGTCGGTGCACGTCCTTCAAAAATAAAAGTAATCCACTGTCTTCTCAAAGACTTGGGACGAAGGAAGCAACCACTTTTTCCTGATCATTGTTTCCCCTCTCCACTTGCAGTTGAGAAAAAGAAAGGAGCATCCATCTTATTGAATTTCAGTGGGCGTGACAAACCAGAGGTGGTGCCACTAATCCAAGGGGGCTGGGTCGAGTGTACTTCCGTGTCGTTTTGACATCACTAAGTCACGGAAGTTTAATCTGCCCGTTTGAAGCACACATTTTAGAAAGGAGGAGAAAGCAAAAGAAGTCGTGGACGGACTTTTTTTTTACCTGGTTGGATTGTAGACAGGCCGGGGATGTATATTAGTAATAGAAAACCCCACTAAAGTTCATTTTCATACTATGGGACCTTTAAAGGCCATTGGGAAAATATTGTTTTTATCAGAGTGAAGCCATCTGACATATTTCATCATGCAGGTGTTTTCTGACCTCTCCCTGCTGCTCACAGGTGGTGTCTACGGGGCTGGAGCGCAGACTGATTCTGGATCTTGTGCCCCTTGTCAACTACACTGTGCAGGTTCACTGCTCTCACCTGCATGGACCTCCCTTTTGGAGCAACTGGAGTGAGCCGTATCACATCTACCTTGGCAGTAAGGAACACCTCTATGTGTTGTTTTGATGGAACTTGACATTCTAAATTGATGCCTTGAAATAATCACAATAAGTAATTTTTTTCAGATTTTTCAGGAACCAAAAACATTTACCATTTGCATCATGAGGAGATGATTTAGGCAAAAAAATAATTTTTTTGCAAAAAAATTACATGGGTAATTAGACGAAATGTGTTTTCCAAAGTAAAAGCAGATCTTTGCAATTATCATATTTGCGGGGGGATCCCTTTGCGTTCATGGAAGACTACAGAAATCAAAGATTTTTACTGTAGAGAGGTTGAAATTCTATGGATTGGGACAATTTGGACTTCAACAAGGTCTCTAAAGGATAAATGGATTATTGAAATAGTTGTCAATTAATTTCATAATCAATTAGTCTAGTCAGCTTTAGATTTGGCATGATAGGTTTGCTACCTTGTGCAAGTCATACCTTGCTAACATCTGTATAAACTCGACTGCGTCATGTCCCTCTAAAAAGATTCATTTCTGAATGCGTTGCATTAATCCAATGACCTCAATTATTTCCTAGGTAGCTCTCAAGCATTAAAAATGGCTAGCTGCTCATTAGCATTATTTTAATACGACACTCTTCATATTATGATCAGTTTCAACAGACTGTAAAGGTCAGCTTAACATAATAGACCTGCTACAAATCACACATCATGGACTCATCTTAAAAGCATGCCAATGTTGTTTTAATTAACCAACCTTTTCTAGTGGGGTAATAAAATTGCAATAAATAATACAGAAGGATTGCTATTAAAATATTAATGTTATACTATATATACAGTATGTTTAAGATAATTTACAGGTGCTCACCCTGCTTTTTACTATAATGTACTGTATAGCCCAAAAAATAAAACATAACCGCAAATGTCAATTAAAAACTTCTTACAATGTGTTTGTTCAGTGGTGAGCTACATCCCTGAAAAGGTTTTGGCCCATCCGGGGGAGAACGTAAGTGTTTATTGTGTATTCAACAACCACAGCATCAATGCCAGCTCTGCCGTGTGGATGCTGAACTTCAAACAGCCTCTCTCGTCCAGCCACTATTACTCAGTCAACCAACGGGTATGAGTGCACACGTACCTTCTTTGATTGAGTGTGCTATATTTCCAAAGTACTGTTGTCCTCACTAAATGTTGTCCAAACCAGGTCAGCCATGTCACAATACAGCCATCGAACTCGGGGATGTATGAGCTGCTGCAGTGTAGGGCTTCGAAGGAGTGGACCATCCCTTACAGCATCATCTATGTAGACGGTAAGCTGTAGTCATAAGCAACAGCAAATATAAATCTAAATTTTTAACATCTTAGTTGGGTATTCCTGATGTTCTCCCTGTGCTTGAATGGGTTTTCATTTCGATACTCTGGCTGTCTCCCACATTCCAAAAGTATCCTTGTTAGGTTCATTGAATACTATTAAGTGTGAATGTGAATGGTTGTTTGTCTGGTTATGCTATTTAACTAGTTTGCGACCAGTCCAGGGTGTACCCAAACTCTTGACCCAGTGAGCTAGGGTAGGGTACAGCACACTTGAGAACCTAATAAAGATAAACTATATTAAAAAAAAAAAAAAAAAAAAAGCTGGATATGTATGTATGTAATGTGAATAGAAATTATTCTCCTGCCTTAATCACTGTTGTTTTGAAAGTATGTGTTCCCTCTTCCTGCTGTTGACAAAGGCAGGAAAGAGAGTGGAGACATGTGACAATGTGGGCTTGAGTATCACAATGAGGCATGGGCTGCTGTTGTTTTCCCCATAACTTAAAAAATGTGTGAATCTGTGTTTTTGCAGGAGCCT
Organism: Vanacampus margaritifer; assembly: GCF_051991255.1. Lineage (NCBI taxonomy): Eukaryota > Metazoa > Chordata > Actinopteri > Syngnathiformes > Syngnathidae > Vanacampus > Vanacampus margaritifer. The sequence continues at coordinate 5,252,517 of NC_135444.1, forward strand.
CTATCGACATCAAATGTGAAACTGACGGTGATATTGATGCTATGGACTGTAGCTGGAAAAACACTTCGTGGATCAAACAAAAATTCCAGTACACGTAGGTCATGATTTTTATTCAGGAGTTGTTAACTTTGGAGCGCCCTCACATGTCCTCGTGCTAATGAATACTCAAATCAGGCCTTGTTATTATGCGCAACTTCAATGAACACAGTGTACTGAATGAGACAATGCTCATTTGGGGCACACCCTGGAAATACATGTGTCCAATCCTGCACAGCCAGAGGACGCCAGGAAGTTGCTCAATTTCTTTTTATTTTGTCCTCTTTTTTTTCTTTTTTTTTAACCTCGGAGCAATATATTAATCAGCACACAAGTCATTGAAGAGCAAAGCTTAATAGTTTGCATTCCTGTTGAGACATGTTTTATAACTGTTGTGCCACACTTTTTCTTTACGTCTGTTTTACAAATTCTTATTGTAATATAACCAAAGCATATTTGATTTTCATTATCAACATTTTCTCCCCATGGAATAATTCAATGTAAACAATTAAAAAAGTTTCACCACTGTTTCTTTAAAGAGAATATTGCAAACATGAAATATCATTCTTGTAACATTTAAATGAAATAGGGGTGTCAAAATGAGTGTTTAATTTTGAGTTAATGTATTTTTAATAATTGAGTTAATTTATTTTTAATAATGTAATAATAATTGATTTTTAATAATTAATTTCTATTTTACTTGGAAAGACTGTAATGGGGGATTTCCAGTTGCAATGCAGCAGGCACGTCCATGTTAAAATTTAGCAGTACAGTAATTAATTTGAATGCATATATTTGTGGAGTCTGGGTTTAAGTTGTATTTTACTATTTTTTAAATGTGCAGAATTTTGCAAGTTACTTCATGTGAGATTAGATAGAACCAGGTAATAGAAAAAGAAAATGTACTGAGCTGTCACCAATGTCTTACAAATGCAATTATGACATCTAGTGGCAGAAAAATAACCTCAACACAAATCAATATCACTCATTTTTTACAGTATAGTGCATCCTTTTAATTTTAACTCAATTTTATGAATTAGTATGAAATTATTGTATCAATGACTAAAAGATGCAGCCATCTTTCTATTAGTTTAACATTTTTTCCTCTTTTATGTTAACAAGAGTAGGAAAACATATTTAAAAAATATATATTTTATTGTACATTTATGCCAGATATAAAATGTGCGCTTAATTGTGAGTTAACTATTGAAGTCATACGATTAATGACAATTTAAAATTTTTAGTTTTAGTAATTTTAGTCAACTGGCACCCATAAAATGAAATATTTGATAGCTATCCTAAACATCTCAAATGTCTTCTCCACAGATGGACTGACCTACCCTGTGATTTGATGGAGGAGAGAGAGAGAGAGGGTGAGAAAGTTGGCGAGGTGGGACCTGAATGTGTGCCGGTCCGATCCAAGCAACATGCCTGCACAATCCCGGATATACGAAGGAATTGCTACAAATTGTGGCTGGAGATGCTGTCCCATCAGGGCCCTATCAGATCCAAACCCATCTACATATCACCTCTCGACCATGGTAACATCCCAATATTTTGTTATACTATGCAGTCCTAAACGTGGCTTGTTGCATAAACTGATGAAGCCTGCTGTCCAGTGTGGATTGATTAAATGCCCTCAGAACCAGGGCGGGACTGGCACAAAATTCTGACTGAAACTAAGAAAAATGATCATTAAATGTCACTCCATCGGCCCCAAAAGACGCTGGCCCACCAGGCATCTGCCCTATAATCCAGATGGCCAGTCCAGCCCTACTCCAAACTAACATGGTTTGTTCCTTCATTGTCTGACTTGCAGTAAAGCCCCACAAACCATCGAATGTGAAGGCAGTGAATCTGGGAAGTGGCTTCCTGAGAATCACGTGGGAGCCTCCATTTTTGCCTGTGCAAGGCATCCAGTATGAGTTCCGTTATCACACTCCTTCTAGCATCAGAGCTCAGCCAGAGTGGAAGGTGAGTTATTTTTGGACAATTGAAAATAGCAAAATGAGTTTGATTACTGAAACACATTTTCACATTACATATTATTCTTACTCAATGCAGCTCAGTAATCCAGTGTGGGTACCGTTGGCGGAGATTCCGATCCCGGACATGTGCCAAGTTTTTGCGGTTCAGGTGAGGTGCATGCCCGCCAACCCTACTGGCTACTGGAGCGAATGGAGCGACTTGGTCTACTCAGAACCCCAAAACAGTAGAGGTAACACATCATTGTTATTACCTTTACAATATTTCACACTTTCCAAAATTTTATCAACCTATTGCATTATTATTAGAGCTGTCAAACGAATACATTTTTAATCAGATTAATCACATCTTAGAATTTTGATTCTCATGATCATGATGATCAGAATCATGATTAATCGCTTAATTAAAAAGGCTTTTTTTAGTAACATTTTTTCCCGCCAAATTTAAAGCGCACCTGTTATGTGTAAATTTTTTCGACATTTAATGTTATGAGGACGTCTTCAAAAAAATGTATCCACTGCACACGCTCATCCTCCTCTATTTGTAATCAGTTAATTAATTACATAATTTAAAATGAAAAAAATGACCCTAATAATTTGACAGAATAAATATGCTGAATGTCATACGCAAACATTTATTAAATGCTTTACTTTAATGCAAGTAGTTATGTTTATTGCTCAAACACAACCTGTGCTACCGTTAACGTAATCATCCGCTGTCAGGTAAAGGATCATTTGCGGTCAAAATTATTGTGATTAATCTGCGTTAATACATGATTAATGCGATATTTTTTTGTGATTAATTAATTAGTTAACGCTTTAACTTTGACAGCACTAATTCCTATCTTTACCTTGGTGCTCTTCCCGCAGCTCCAGAACATGGCCCTGATTTTTGGAGAATTCTTGAAGATGATCAGCTCACAAACTCAACGAATGTTACTCTGCTGATTGCGGTATAAAGCACACGATGAACATAGCCAGTCTGTAGTCGATGCATGACGAATTTATGTCTTGATTTGCTGTTTGTAGCATCTTTCAACAGTGAGCCACTCCTACTGCATTAATGGATACTATATAGTCCGGCACCAGACTTCAAGCAGTATTGTGACGAGGGAGAAGATTGAGCTGGTGTCGTCCTACAGCTTTGAGTGGAATCGAGGTCTCCAGAGTGTGACAGTGGAAGCCTACAACAGCCTTGGGAGTTCCAGAAAAAACTTTAACATGACACTGGGGAGACAACCTAAACGTAAGTGATCAACGACTCTAACCATACATCCAGTAGTTTTTGTATTATTTAATGGCCACTCGTTAAAGAATTCAATCTAAATTGGCTATTTTTTTTTCTCAGTTTAACAACTAATGTCATTTCAGAAGAGTGAATTAAACGATTATAATGCCCTGTGTAGACTAGTGGGAATGCGTAGAACAAATTATTGGAAAGAAGATGTTTGACTTGACAAATCTTGCATTAAAGCTTTTTTTATTTTTTTATATTCTTATTGTGCTTGAAATATCAGGATTGTCTTTTCTGGCATTCTCCCACCACCTGTCATCTACGCACTGTGAGTGGAACAAGCCTACCATGTGGGCGTGTCCTGTCAAATCTGGCTTTGAGCATTCAGTATTGTCCTGTCGGCTATTTTCCTCTGATGCACATGAAAGGCTGCTGTAAATCACGCGCCTTGAAATGGGGAGGCATTGCTCACTGGTAGAGTGGTTGTCGCCCCACCCGAAGGTTGAGGGTTCAGTCCTCCGCCCTTGTGATCATGTCGAAGTGTCCTTGAGCAAGACACTGAACTCCCAGTTTCTACTGGGTGAATGTGATGTCTGTGCCAAGTGCTTTGAGGGCCTAGGTGCTATATTAGTGAAAGACCATTTAGCATTAGAAACATCAATATTGCACTTGATGCATACGGATACAATCTGCACTGTAACGCTGTACGTACCAATAATATTGTAAAACAGACTTCCAGGAAGCTATCAAATACTGTTTATTTTAAGATGCCACTACCAGTTTTTCTTTTCTTTTTTTCCCTTTTTTTTAATGAGTCTCATGCATTGTGCCAACAATGACTTGACTTGAAGATTCAGCTCTTCAGGCAGCCTTACCCTTGCTTCTTCAAATAACAAGCTATAGGATTTTTTAAAAATTCAACACGGGGATCCCCAACCACTGTGGAAGCACAGACTGCATTTTAAAAAAAAAGTTGATAAAAGATGAGTCAGCTATTAGCATTTTATTGGCAAAGTACAAAGTTTCAAACATCGTGCTGTTTGAGATTAAAAGACAATCTTTAAAAAAGGATGATCCAAGATGGGAACAAGCGCAGGGCTTGGATCCAATGATGTAGAAAAGTGGATATTAGCTAGAGTGGTTTTCAATTGTGTGTTAATTAGAAGCAGCCCTCTATAAAACTTGTACAGTCTGTGCTTATGTGGTTGTTTAACTTTATTGAAAAGTGAGCTGGTGAGTATTTTATAGTTGTGTCGACACTGCTCTGTCTTGTGTGCACATCAGGTCGGAGCGTGCGCTCTTTCCACGTGCTGCTTATCAACAGCACTTGTGCGTCTCTGCATTGGAGCCTGCTGGACAACAGCTCTGCTCCACTCTTCATGGTGCTAGAGTGGGCACCACAGCGGCGAGATGATTCTGATTCCAGCCAAGATCAGAGTGGACGCACGTGGGCCAGGCTGCCCTTCACTGGCCGTTCTGTCCACCTCAAAGGTAAACAAGACATCTGTGCTTCATTTTCTCCACATCACTGTTAATTGAGGTTCAGTAGGACAAATTAACATCAAACTTGATCTTTGGTTTCAGGTGATTTTTCGGCATCCGAGGAGTATAGCTTCTACTTATATCCTATGTTTTCTGAGGGAGAGGGCGAGTCTGTATTCACAATAGGTATGCAAGCTATTAAAAAGCATTTTTGGGCCATTGTATTGCTATCCCTTGCAAAACTCCTGTTGTGTCTGCCCCACATAACGTAGCCACCAGAGGAGACCCTTCAGCCTACACAACGTTGCTGATTATTGCCCTCCTCTCCATCGTCCTCTTCATCACACTGGTCCTCTCACAAAACCAGTAAGTGTAGCTTTCTGGCTTCATGGATGACCAGCTTCACCATTTATTTATTTTTGCTCATGTATGAATGTTAATGGGAATGCTATAGAGATCTAACATATCCTCAAACCAGCTGTACTTCATTGTCAGGATGAAAAGGTTTGTGTGGAAGGACGTACCCAACCCAAAGAAATGCTCCTGGGCAAAAGGACTCAACTTCAAGAAGGTAAAATAATACCTGCAAACTTTCATGTATCAATTTTCTTCCACTGCAGCTGCAGACTGTCACGGCTAATTTTGGGCAACCCTTGACTGACAGCTGTCAATCAAAGCTTGGCTGACAGACAATCATTCACACTTAACTTCACACTGTTAACCCTAATAAGTTAACAGAACGAAACAAAAAAAAATTAAAAAGTGAGGTAATCGGTTGCCTCACTTTTTTTTAGTTGATTAACTCAATAGTTAAAGTCTTCCAGAACTTGAATGGTTTGATGACACCCAACTTAATTTTTTTGATACATAGTTACTTAAAAGCTTTCTGTTACAGCAACTCAGTTATTCTCAGGTACTAATTTATAAATGTTAGTTTTAAAACTACTGGATTAAGTTAACAGAAGTCCAAACAATAAGTACAAGATGTCCTCACGAGGGTCACAGGAATGCTGGAGCCTATCCCAGCTATCTTGGGGAAGTAGGCGGGATACACCCTGAACTGGTTGCCAGCCATTCGAATGGTACACACAGACAAACAACTCAGAGTGTTCAATTAACCTACCATGCATATTTTTCGGAATGTGGGAGGAAACTGGAGTACCCAGATAAAATCCATTCAGGAAGGTGGAGAACATGTAACCTTCACCCAGGAAGTCCGAAGGACCGGATTCAGTCTCACAACCTCTGCACTGGGAGGAAGACATGCTAACCAGTCGGCTACCATGCCACCTGCTATGAGGATCAATCAGATTAATTTGGGGGGGAGAAACAGTTGTGGTTGCTATTTACATTTTCTAACATAAGTTTTATTTGTAGTATGTACTATATAAAATTACTTTTATTTGTAAATATTACCTTTTTTCGAAACAATAAAAACAAGATTGTATCACAAAATAACAAAATGTTAAGTTACTGCTACCAATAATTTATGTTTTTAAGTTATCCATACCCCAAAACTACTATAGTTTGGTTTAATAAAAAATGATTAGTACAAATTACTCACAAAAGCAAAAGTTACGCATAGTAGTAATTTTTGTAAAACTTTGAGTATTGTGTTCTTGATCTATTTGATTTTCGGGTTTACAGTGCACGTTTTAATTTAAAATATTCAGGACATTTTGGGAATGCAGGCCTCTGGAAGGAATAATGGTTGAAAGACAGTAATAGAAATCAAGCACAGTCACATTCTTATTTTCTATTGTTGCTGTAGGCTGACAGCTTCCACGAGCTGTTCCGGGCCTCAGATGTACTGCCAGCCTGGCCGCTGCTGCTCCCCTCTGAGAACATTTCCAAAGTGGTCATCATGGAAAAGGCGAATATGTCAGTTCTCAGCACGACTTTAGTCCGAAGCCCACTTATTTCCCCAACTCCCGACGCACTGTCCCTTCCTTCATTTCTTGAGGGCAACCAAAACATAGCAGTGGGCAGCGAGGCTCGTTTGGGTGGCATCCCCCACTCAGTCCTCAATTTGAATATTCTAACCACACCCAGCCCGCGGCTAGATGAGCTGCAGCTCGTTGATCCCTCACCGGGCATCATGGAGAATTCAGCCCAGTCTTCAGTAACTTATTCCACAGTGCTGCTTTCTAAGCCAAAGCAGGAGCAACAGTCCATTCACCTGTCCGACCGGGACGGCAGCGGCAGCAGCTCCAGCGACGAAGGCAATTTCTCTGCCAACAACTCGGACATTTCCGGCTCTTTCCCCGGCGGCCTGTGGGAGCTGGAGAGCTGCCATGGCGGAGAGATGGACGACCCGCGTCGATCCTGCTCCTACAACTCAGTGGAGGAACTTTCTGAAACGTCAGATCAAGAAGATGCGACAGAAGACAAAGACTTGTTCTATCTTGGCATGGGTGAGGGAGAGGCTGAGCAGGAAGAAGAGTTGCTGAAAAGTGTTACTTTGAACAGAGATGCCTGCTCTGTCGAGTCGCACCTTAAGCCCGCTGAGCTGGTTTCCACATCCACGTGTGACTTATCATCACTCTACAAGCCCCAGTTCAGGACTACTCCGTACATTAGGCAAATGCCAGATTGAAAAACCTCATGTGGTTGCACATTAGATTGCTTGTATTGTGAACTGTATCGTCACTAAAGACTTTTAAATGGAAATCAGTTCTTGCAGACTAAAATTGACATTGAATGTCAAAAAGCTTCAAATGCTGTGTAACTCCAAAGTGATGTTCATCAATGCTGCTATTTTGTTGTTCAGTGTGAGGTAATGACACTCGCAATAGGCAATATGTATTTGATTGTGATTGGGCACATACAGTACATCCAAGTTGTGGCCCAGCCAAACTGCTTCTCAGCAGTTATGTTACAATGGTTACTGATGAGGTTATGTGAGCTCAGGTAACGTTCTGAATAAAATATAATGAGGAAGAGAATATTTAACAGAGAGAACTGAATGCATTTAATAGATTATTTGGTTACTACTCATGTCAAACAGCTTCTAAGTGACAGATGTGATTGTACGCTGCCATCTCTTGTACATAAAACTGCACTGAGATCTAAAGAACAGCTATGTGGAAAACATCTGCCTTTATTAATACAATCAAATCATTACGTTGTTATGATTATGTGTCCAGTGAGTCTAAATCTGAAAACAAACAATGAAAATTCTGAAATATGATGAATAACTGTTGTTGCACATTGATATTTTTTTGTGTCTATTTTTCATGGTGAATATAAATTATTTGTTATTATTAGACTCATGTGTGTTTCTTTATTAAGAGCACGGTTTCAACTGTTTGCAAAACCACAGTTGGTTTGAAATGGAATTTGATACATATTAATACTGCATGAATCAAAAAATCACATGGTTACACCACAAAATGTGTGTTTAAAACGTGTAACACGTAAAAAGACATGCTCTGTCTTTCATGTCGCTCAGTGGGGCGTTGGAAGACACTTGCCAATAAACCGTAACACTGAGACTACTCAACAATCGTAATATGTCTCCCCTTTGTGGCTGCACTTGGTAAATACAATGATTGAGTGCAAGTTTTTTTGTTTTTTATCCTACTAACACTAACACCAAACATTTAAAGAACGTTAGTACTTAGTTATTTAAAGGCATCCAAATTTCGTGCGTGTGCCAACGTTAAACACCAAACAGTGTCGTACAACTTAACTACATACATACGTGGACAGAATTGTTGGTACCCCTCTGTTCCATTGAACGGGACAGTGTATTATTTGGTGGCATTTAGTGGCTGAAGAAGAAGAACTTCGTGAATGTAGTTATGCTGCATTCGAGGAAGGTCGGAAATTTGAATAATCCCAGTTAGATTTTCCCATTTCTGACCTGAAAGCGTTCGAGGCGAAAGTAAAAGAATCAAAATGGCGAATAGTGATAAATTGTTTTTTGTTTGGGTCCTCAAAACACATTATGACCTCCAGCAAATTTGCCTTCTCACAATAAATCAAATAGAAGAGGAACAATGATGAATAACGTAAATATTATGCATTTATTTAATTTATTTCTTAAGCATTCCATACAGTTCAGTAGTTCACCGTATAATTTCATGCAGGGAGATAGTGGCATACTGTCACGTACATTGTGCTACGCCACGTGACGTTATGTAAAAAATTTATGAATGAAGCAAGCTATCTAGTTTTATACTTGAGTGAAGTGTGTTTTAGCATTTACGGTATGTATTTCCATAGGGTCACCATTGTAGTGTGACATCACATTGAATTTGCTTGGCGAATTCGGGTTTGTTTTCTTTCCCCGATTTCGCAAGTGGGATTTCCGAGTTCAAGGGGGCGTTCCCGTACACACTTCCTGGTATGAAGCCGGAAAAGTCCGACTCCCCACTTTCTTCTAATGGAGCATTAGCCTCTGGTAGTGCTTGCAGCTAGTGTTGGACGCAGTGAGTCGACCACCACTTACCTTCCACAGCTTCTTTAATTGGGATTATAGGTGTCTTCAAACTCATACTCAGTCAGTCAGCCTATTTAAAAGGTGACAAATAGTCACTGTGCTTTTTGGTGACATGGTGTGTACCACACTGAACATGGATGACAGAAAGTGAAGGAGCGAGTTGTCTCAGAAGATTAATAATAATAATAATACATTTAATTTATTAGCGCCTTTCATGACACACAAGGACACTTTAAAGGGCAGAGTAAACTAAACTAAGACAATTAAAAGCAAACCCAAAAATTAGGGCAGAAAAAAAAATTGAATTAGAAATTAATTATTTAAAAATAAATTAGATTAGAAAGACAATAATAGACAAGCATGTTATCGGTTGATAAAATAATGCAATGTTAGCATGATCTCCAATAAATTTGCTAAGACACTTCATTGACTGAATGATGCATGGCAACTATTGTACTGTGCTTGTGTGTGGTTTATTGAGCCAAATCCACAGCATAGGAAAAACAGGCACTATTACTTATCTTGCAGGCCCTTCCTTCCATGAAGCCTTCAATTTACTCCAATTTCCTTTTGACTTGAAAATAAGAGTTCTTAATTTGTTTGAGTGAAGGTAAATTTTCAGCCGATTTTTGGCGCCCTCTAGAGTCCACTGCACCTTAAGCATCTGCCTTTCTGGCCTAATGGGTGAGGCAGCCTAGATCTGTGGTGTGTGATCTTAGATTGTGTCCAAATGAAATTTTGATACAGTAAACTAATGTTTGACTATTTTTTTTAATGCAACAAATAGGAAGTACAAAAACTATGGCCAAGTAGAAACAGCATCACTGGCTTGTACCTCTGTCTCCCACTGTAGCACAAGGATAGAATTTATAGTACAGATTAGAAGCCTGATTAATCTATGGAAAACGTTTTTGTATATTACTTGCCAGTTGCCACCACAGTCCAAAAAAAGTTATTGTGCATTTGCATATTGCAGCCACGAGGAGGCAGAATAGCAGTCTCGGTTGGCTGAGTAGACATCACAAGCTCACTGACTTGGCTTACTAGTGTTCACCATAGAAGGACATGATGGTGCAAAGAGCAACTGGCTCTGGCAAAGACGGTGCAAATCATGCCATGCGAGGTTCAGATATGGTTATGGAAAGAAAGTCTCAGAGACTTTGGGTTTGTTGTTATTACACAGTGACAGGCAGCCATGAAGCTGGGATACATTTCTGATCTGCCTTGGAAAGGATGTCATGGAGTCCAAACCTGAGAATCAAGGAGAAAATTAGTCCATTTGAGCTAGCTAAGGGGGAAAAGCATCAAAAGATGTGGCTTGTCCAGTGAAGTGATCTATTCATTGCCCAAAAGAACCAGCTCACCTGCTTGGTATACAGTACAAGCAGCTTTCCAAAGGGGCTGGTGATAAGGCAAAGCTTGGACAGCACATTTAAGTGCCGCATGTGGCATTGTTTAAATAGATCAATGAATATACGTAAACAAGAAGGAATCTTATGTGATGGATATGGCTCTGTTTGGCAGTGTGGGTAATGTCATTCAAATGAACATACATAGCACATGTCAAAGTGTATTTCAGAGCATATTACAAGTCAACTAAATTGGTAGCATTGCATAATATAAGGCCAATAAAACATGACAAATTTACACGTGGACAGAATTTTTGATATCCTTCTGTTAATGAAAGAAAAATCCAAATGGTCACAAAAATAACTTCAAAATGACAAAAGTAATAAAGTTGTATTCAAAATTAACTAACGAAAATCAGACATTTCTTTCAAATTGTTGTTCAAGAGAATTATTTAAAAATAATAATAATAGTGAAGCAGGCCTGGACAATAGTATTGTTTACTTGTTAACACATTATTTGTTGTTTGTTTGTGTTAGATGCTTTTCCATCATCTTATTCAATGTGGTTGTTAATTGAACATATCAAATCCCAGTGACGAACTGTTTTGATTACTCATATCTAAATGGTTTATACTAATTTCATTTTTTTTCTTTACCTTTTTGTCGGTCAGGTTTTTTCCCCCCCGTGGATTCTTCCACAAATTGATGATCGAATCAGTTTGAACTGGTTTGAAAAACCCTTTTGGAGATTTTGAAAATTGGAAAACTTGTCCCCCCCCCCTATTCCCCCAATATTGTATATCTAGTTATAGCGAAACACATCTAAAGTACATGTAATATGGCATTTGCTAAAGTACATGTAATATGGCATTTGCTAATGATGCGGACAAAACTGTGTGTTGCGCTGTCTGTGTTCATGCTATCAGCTGTGACCATCAACTTTGTTAAATGGAACCAAGAGACGGTTTTAGCAGCTTGACATTGTGAATCCTTCATTGATCACCTGACATGAATTCATGCAGCAGTAATGACGGGCTTTCGCTACTGAGATTTGACCAAGGCGGCTTTGAAGGCCTTAACGTTTGGGCTAAAGGTCAGATTGCGGCAAGTTCACTCTAAAACTCCCCAAGCACAAAGGAAATGAGGGGAAATCTCCTTTGGTGGTTGGGAGAGCCGGTCCTTCTTTCAGTAAACAGAGAGCTTTGGTTGCCTGGCACCGCACTACTTCATGCTGGACACACTTTGGCTCCCAGGGAATGTAAATCCTCTCCTGCCCTGTAATCTGTCATTTTAGCTCAATTGCAGCTCAGTTTTGTGGAAATGTATCATTACATTCACAAGGGTGCACACAAACAAAAACAATGAAAATATAGATGAAAGGAATGAATTTGGATAACATTGAGGAATAAAAACATGGTTAGAATGCTGCTTGTAGCAGCAAGTGTGTCAGAGTTTAACAAACACAAAACTCAGATGGGAATATTTGGTGGGAAAACAACAGCATGCAGACAGAATATTCCCTGAACCACGATGCCCCTCTTGTGGCCCCTCCTCTGAGTGGAGACCTGAAGGAGGGCTTGGGAAGACGTTTCAGTCTGCAACTCTGATGGATGCTACATGACTAATTTCAGGTCGAGCCGTATTTTACTTCAGTAATAGCTTTTTGTGTCATTCCGTCAGGATCTGTAATGCCAGAAAGGTTGATAAATTGCATAAGTGACCCTACCAAAAATGTGCTTGTGTACAACAACATTTCTTGAGCTCTAAAATTCAACACTAGCTGCTTCGTGCTTATCCCAGTTAACGATGAGTAAGAGACGGGTTATGCCTTGGACAGGTCGCCAGCCAATTGCAATTTAGAGTCCTCATTGAACGTATAATGCTTGTTTTTGGAATGTGGGAGGCAAGCATGGGGAGAACAAGAAAACTCCCAACAGGAAGTGATTTGAACCCCTAACCTCAAACTGACCTCAAACTGTGGTAGTGCAAATCCTTACAGGACATTGCAATCTCCAGAAATACAAAAATACCATAGGCCAGGCGTTCAGCAATGTCCCCAAAAGGTGGTAAAGAAGAAGAAGAACAATGCGGGAAAATGAATATTAAAACTCTAGCCACGCACCTGAAGCAAGCTGAAAGGCTTGCTGAGTACGACCAGAGATAACTTAATGCAGCATTTTGTCGCAATGACAAAAGCATTTGTGTCTTGTCCAGATGCACCCCGTTGTCTTGTCAGTTTGCTCATTATTGATTACCCTCCGTTCAGTCCTTGTCAGTTCGTTGTTTCTGTTGTCACTACTGTTGTTTCGATACCGATATCGGGAGAAGCATTAAAACAGTGGTATCGGCATCGGCAAGTACTAACAAGTAACATGCCGATACCATTATTTCCAACACTATATGGGACTTTGGATGCAGCATCTTGTTTCTTCCTTGTGCACGACATTCACTGATGTGTGACATGTTCATTGCATGCTGAGCCAAGATATCCTATTGGCCATTAAATACTCTGAACCAATGGCAGGGCAGCTTATTCATGTTAGAAAATAAACAAAACTAGGTATTGGTACTGCAAAACTGGATATCGGAATCGGCATCAGGAGCCAAAAAACAGTATCGAAACAACACTAGTTGTCACATAACCTGTATATCTTGTTTTGAAATACATGCTTTTAATTTGGAAGGCTGCTCTGTATTTCCATTTCCTGTTCTCTGTTCGTCATTCATCTCATAGCGTGTAGTGCAATAGTCAATGACGATATGCAATCTACAAAGATATGTCTGCACTTCAGAGCTAATTAAATTGTTGAGTACAACTGAAGACTTATGTGCGCTTTTACCAAACCTGTGGCGGGCAATGAATGCAAAATAACCATTTCAGTCTTTAGTTCGTGACCGAAAAACGGCCACAATAACAGACCAGTATCGATATCCATCGCGAGTACCGATACCGTGAAATGTGTCCTGGTATCGTCCCGATACCGATACATGGTATCGATACTCGACGATCCCTAGTAAATACCAAATTCAGCAGAAAAGAGGATTACAGTCATCCCTAAAGAAGCGTATCCACGCATGATAAGAGTTTGTATATTGATCTATACTGTAATGAAATCTTACCGTATGTCTATCTGTATATTGCAAGACAAAAGCCATCTACTTATTCATGATGGAGGACGTGAGATGCACGTTTTTAATAACAAAAAACCAAGGAGAGCCCTCTGGCCCAGGTCTCGTCTGCCAAAAGTGGGTCGGGCGAGAGGAATGCCTTCAGATGATTGGGTGTGTGTGTCACAAAGCGTGCTTGTCTCTGGCTAACAGGGTGAAAGAGGGGAAGTTGAAAGGCCCCTTTCACTCCGACGCTTAATCAAATCCTAATTGCTTCGGCCCGGGGTCTTCATGGCCGCATGTAGCACAGCGACGCCCCCATGCTTCTGTGCACTTGTTTGCTATTTTTCAACGCCACCCCCTTGAAATATCCCTTTGAAGTGGGAATAAGCGAGGTCCTTCCTCATGAATAGGGGTTGGAGGGCAGACTTCCTTACGGTTCATTTGACTAACAGATGAAGTCAGCGCTGATAACTTGACCTAGACAGATCACAAAAGTCAAGTGTGGTAATGAACTCACATGAACTACGGAGCCATTTGTCTTTGAAATATGTGTGTATAGCCATGAATGTGCATCTGTGTATTCATGCGTCCAAGTGTAGCTGACATTTCTATGAGCTGCATCAGCAACGCAGAGCAGGAAGAGACGCTTTATGGATGCTAATGTAGAACATTACTGGAAGGCACCATCTTGCAACGTCTCTCCCGGGGTCTGTACAGTATCTGCACTTTAGTCGGGCTAAAACAATCCATCAGATATAGGCGATATAGCGAATCTGGAAAGGTTAAATGAAATGCATCATTTTTCAACATTCACTGTTTGAACAGAAATATTGAGACATATCACCAAATTAATCAGTACCACTCACGTCAAATAAAAAAATCATAATGATAAAAAAAAAAAAATTATGACAAAATAGCTAGCTGTATTGTACAGTACACTAGTTGCGTTGCTTTTAGGGCTTTTTCTATATGAATATGTTCATGGCTTTAAATAATAAAATAATAAGGTTAAACATATGTTAGTCATTAAAAAAGGATAATTACAATATATATATATATATATATATATATATATATATATATATATATATATATATATATATATATATATACATGTCACACAGTTTTGACAACGAAACAGTTTTGGTCCACCATCACGTTTTCCTCTATGTCATCATTACAACAACACTTGCACCAGATTGCTAGCTACACCGCTACCGCTATTAGCACTCGGTCACCACATTTAACACTTTATCCTCCAATAGCAGAAAATGAAGGAATTATTACCTACTATATTAAGTGTAATCTTTGCGTGTCCAAATAATTGTATTCAGGATCTGATGAAGAAGTTTTCTTGCAAGAATTTATTTAGAAGCTTCTAAAGACACCGTTAGGACATCCACATCTGAATGCGTCATAGACCCCCCAAGAGTGTGACAATTTACAGAACATCGACTCATTTATACTCAAAAGATAAAAGGTTCCTCCTCCCGGCTCTTGATTGAACAAAGGGCAGACATGTCATCTCCTAGATTGAACAAAGGTGTAAGGTTGATGGTAAACAGACATCTTTATACAGTTCCCCTTCTTGATTGGGGGAACAGAAGTAATCAAAATCTGACCCCAGACCTTCAGTCCCTAAGTGACAAGAGACTCTGACAACATCATGCACATTGCCCCTCCAACAGCATTTGAGGGTACAAAGATCAAATAAAGTTCACAAAATCACCACTGTATTCTTTTAAACACTCATGATTATATCACATTGATATATGCCTATAAGTAAATTCAAAAACAGTAAAACATCAAATTGAAAATGTTAAATGTCTTCAAAAACAGACACCACCACCCCCATTACTAACAACACTTGAGCACTACACTGCAGTTACAACTACTGTAACTATTGAGGTGGCAAACACACTCTTAACTGAAGTTACTGCTGTACATTTGAACTGTATTTGATCAAATTAACCTTCCACTCTGTTCCATTCTCTTATATTTGCGACAGTGAAATATAGGACGGCAAGCTTTGCATGCACTGTCTGTATCAGGCGCCTTTCATTAAATGTTCAAAGTAATATCGACCGCCAAAGACCTTGAAGAAGAAGAACAGGCCTACTGTGGCTGCTATAGATCAGCAGATCAATACTCCATCAAGGCTTCAAACAAACTGAATGTGATTCCACATACATACATTTGGCAATCTTCATACTTTGAACCTTTATTCTTTAAACCCTTTTCTAAAAAGTTTCATCTCTCTCTTGGATTATTAGGTGATACAAGCCATATGGCACATGAAGGCAATTGTGCTAGTCTTACTAAAATTATTTGAATTGGAAGATCAGTTTTGATTTCAAAGATGTGAGTGCATCGGTTCGAGCTTGAACGGACCGAGGGCCGACCAAAAAGTTACCAATTGTTAGAAAATCTTGAAGAGTTTCAAACTGAACTGCACCATGTCACCGTGAATCGTAATCCAACTGGATCAAATCGAATCTAATTGTTCCCCTTTAAAATGAGCCGTCCTTGAATGGCATCCCCCCCCCCCCCCCCATGTATTGGAGAGAGGCACACTCCTAACCTACATGTGAACATGAGACAGATGACTTCATTCTCAATGCTGTTTTGCAAAACGTTAAGGAAATGATTGGAAATTCATGCCCAATTCTTTCAATGGTCTCTGCTTATTCTGACACATGACAGATTACATCACTCTATGGGAACAGTGTGTCCTAGTTCCCCCACTTTGTTTGTCTCCCTCGGCATCCCACGGAGCCCAAGGACCCCTGGATAAAAACATCCATAAGCAGCAACAAGCTCTTGGGATAGCATTATGTGAGTATGTTACAACAACCCCTGGCTGTTTTTAATAGAATGAGAAGAAGACAGCTTGTTTACCCATGCATTTATTCAAAAAGGGACTGCGCGTATTAATGAAAAGTTACACGTAATTAATGACAAATTATATTGTAGCCATCAGCTAGTTTCCATCTGTAGCTCCTTGACAGGTTGACGTAACATATTAATAGACTAAAAATAGGGTGAGAAAAGTCAAGGCATGCACTACACGCTACAAGTATGCAGATAGTTTTTTTTTTATTTAATTTGTTGGTATGTACTACTATGTTTTGGCCTAACCTAAGGTGCATTTGTGGTAAAGGGAATCAGTAGGAAATTTGGACTTTGCAGGGCACTGTCATAAAACATTTACAGAACTCCTCCTTTCACCAAACTCTTCTGATTCCAACTCCAGTGTCAGGTCATTCAAGCTATGAAAAAATAAATAAAAAAAGGCAACGACTACTGAGCAAATCTTTTTCCAAGACTGGAATTATAGTCATAACCTTTAAAAACTTCAAAATCCATTCTAGATTCTGATCTAGGCAGAGAGATAAGGAAGTCACAAAACTGGTACACAGAAAGACAGACAGCCACCACGCTCATACTAACAAACACATTTTTGGTCTCAAGGAGGAAGTAAGAGTTCCCAGAGAGAAGCCAAACAAACACACAGAAAGTCCCCAGAGCACAGCCAAGAGTTGAACCTTGGTGCTGTGAAACAAGTTAGCAAGCACTCTTTCTACTGAGCCAGACTCAAACATAACAACCTAAATATAATTTAGCCTGAGACAAGACGTCATTCAGCACGGCTCCTCGCATTGCACAGCCACTCCCACAAACACAATACCAACGTCAACTCATGGTTCAATCCAACTGGCACACACCATGTTTAGAGCTGGAGGGCCGAAACACTACATCACGCATCAGTCATCCTCCCCTGCCTTTAAATTTTCTTCCCCTCCTCTCACAGCTTGCCAAGATGTTCAAGAGGTATTTTGGAGAATAATGCACAATTTATACAATCTGTCACCTTTAGAGGTTATAAACTTGATATCTCTGAGCTGCAAGCATTGGGACGGTTGACATCTTTTGAATTGCGATTCCATACAGCTTAAGTGTTGCTGCAGGCTTGTGGTGTGTGCATATTGAAAAACAACAGATTTGCTTACCGTGGCCTTTGGTGGGCTTGTGGTATTTGTTTGTGACTTCACGTACCATCTCCGCTGTTTTTCCCTGCATGCTGATTTGAGACGCCACCTCCTCACTCTGCCTGATTGTCTCAATGGTCAGCGCCAGGCCGTTCGTCAGCTGCAGCTTACGTGAAACTTCTTTGTCCAATATTCCCACAACGATCCTGTCGCGGATATTTTTCTCTCTGGTTGCGCCAACGTCACAATGTTCCGACAGTTCATACAAGGCTCGGATGAATGTCTCCGCCTTCTCACCCAGCGGTTGCGCCCGCTGGTGAAAACATGCGCATTAATGTATCACGTTCCTTCGCGGCACAAAGTATTCATCAAACTTGCCGAGCACACGCTCAAAGTCATTTCTGTGTCCCTCCACGTTGAAAGCCAACGACCTGTACATGTTTTCGGACTCGCTACCCATGGCGTATATCAGGCTGCTAACTTGCAACGCGCCATCTTCTCTGTCGAGTTTCGTAGCGGTCCTAAATCTCACAAACCGCTGCCTCGAATCTGGCCACTCACCAGGCTTATCGAAGGGGAAGCTTGTCGGTGGAGTAAACTTTGCCATCGCTTTGAGTTTACTTCTGACACCATGTAAAAGATGGCAAGGAGGCTCTCTTGTCTTTCTAGCACCTTCCTTTATTTTCCGACACCAACTTAACACACACGCATATATGAATTCTCTCGCAAAACTCCGCAAGGTATTGACATTGAATTACCATGCAGCTATAATGTATGCACAAACACAAATCTAGCATCATTAAATGACACTCGCGTCAGGCTACAAGCTGACTAACTGTTACGACTGATCTTAAATGACTTAAACGGTCAAACAGAGACTCATCAGTCATATACCTACGTTCTGTAATTATGTAGACGTCTTGTAAATGAACCAATGCTTAAGTATATATTTCCAGCAGTATGTAATTGTGGCCCTCCTGGAAGAAGGACCTCAATTTAAGAACTACTCGTCGTGATAGCTGACGTAGCTAGCATTACTACAAACAAAGACACAGTCACCTAGCATGGACACACAAGCTGTAGAACAAACGCCACACAGTAATATCATGGTTAGCTATGTTTCCAGTAATATAACACCGACCTGTTGAGAGTTTTATTCAGATTTGTAAGTAGTTTCATTACTGTAGCCTTACCTTTCACAAAGTGATCACTGCATATATGACTGTTGTCCGACTCTGCTCCTCCGGATTTCAGACGAAGGTTTTTAATCCAGATCTGCCGTCTTCTTTCGGTAATTAACAACACCCCCCGCCTCTATGGGTTACTACTTCCGGGACATGAAAGTAGCTTTAATTTTATCTCGATTAGACCGGTTGGTACAGCCATAAACAGCACAAAACTTCGCCATTTTCTCAGCTTTTTCTTATGGGCAAATTACTATTCCTGCCCCCCATCTGGGGTTGGGCCGCTTGTCGAGACGTCACATGAAACCCACCTATAGAATTCTTGATAGGGTATTTTGATGAAAGTACATCGGAGTCATGTTATTAAGACACTCAGCAACTGTTTTAAATTATGAAAAAAATGCATGATATCGCCTTTAAATAAAGCATTCAGAATGCTGCATAATGGTTGAAATCTCTTTTCATCATCGTCCTTTTTTAAATGCATCTGTAAAAGGTCAGTAAGTTATTTAAATGCAAATTGATAAACCTTATTGAGATGCACAATAATGATGATTGAAAAGTGCCCTGTGGATCATGTAAACCCCTCACGGTAATAGTTGTCATAGTTTAAGATGGTTAAGTGTATTTCTCACCATTTTGAACTATAACTACGATTAACATAATCGGGTAAGACTATGATTTATTGTTATTATTTTTATTGATAGACTCAAGATCCTGATATACAGTCACACAAAATATACTTATAGGAAGAAATGCATGTTAGAAAAAATGCACATCCATAGATAACTAATTTGCTTCCCAAAACGTATAAATACATTATATTTAAATGTTTTAAGTGTCCCTAAGACATATTTATATGTTTTTATCTTTTTTTTATGCTAGAACATACAAAAGGCTTTGATGCAGCCTTTCAACTGCAAAGTATGCTTGAAGAAATGGTAGTTATTACACAAACGGCCAGCAGGTGGCAGCAGTGCAAAAGAGATCAACCAGGGCAATGTTAAAAAAAAGCAAATTTACTCACATTTCTAAATAGATTAATAGAATAATAGAATAATGATGAAACTTAGCTATATTCTAATGTTAACTGCTGCAAAACGGAAACAGATACAAATATATTTTTTTCCTGATGAAAGAAAAGACTCTAATCTTTCTTTTTGTAGGTTCCATGTTTTTATAGCAATAGAACACAATATTCTGTAGGCCTTGCAAAATCAGTCAAAATCCAGAGATAAAGATGTGTTCTCAGTGGCGACAATTCATATGAATGTTGTCTGCAATGTTTCCAAAAACTGGAGTATCTTGCTTCATTAGGGACGGGTCATTATAAAAGATGAATTTATATCACAATTAGCGCATTGAATCTCATTAGGTTGTGTAACTGTACCTAATGAAATGTCTGCTGGCTAAAAAGTATTATTGCAATGGAAACCATTAACTAGATCAATACAGTGGACTGCAGTTGGCCAAAGTGGCGTCAGCCTTTTCACTCAGCTGAGTTTGGTGTTTTGGTTTGGACACAGTTCAAGCTCAGTGGGCATCCAAACAAATTTGTTTTCATTCACATCCAAGTCCTTGTGCAGTTTTAAGTGTGAAACAAAACAATCTGTAGAAATAAATAAGAATCAAGGGAACAAGACACGTCTTTTAATGGCTTTCAGTCATGTGCTAAGAAGGAAAAAATAAACCAGCAGGAAGCTTCCTTCCTCTCTGCTGCATGATGAGAGCAAACTCTTCAGCTCTTTTCAGCCTCCTGGGAAAGCACAAGCAGCCGTCTGTCTTTTAGCTCCTCAGAAATGGACAGTTAAAGTAAAAGCATTTTGAGAGCATACAAGGTAGAACGGCTTGGCTGGACCTCAAAAGAATGATGAGCACGATGAAAAAAAAAAACGGCGCTTGTGAATCAACCACTTCATTCCAAAAGCTGGAATTGAACAGAACATAATCTCAAACCTGCATTCAGCCACATTCCGTCATTTCAGCTGCGTTGTTTATGAACTAAAACACATAAGACAAACACTGGACTGACTGAAGATCTTTGTGAAATGTACTGTAGTTTCACCAAGACACCTGTGTTTTGTTTTGTTTTGTTGTGATGTTTGGCCTAAAGACTTGTGATGGTCTTGAGGAGATTTGGCTGCTGCCTGCCGGAAGACGTTTGCTAGCTTGTTAGCTTGCTTGCTAGCTATTCCAGCTGACTGGGCGACAGGCGGTGTGCACCCTGAACTGGTCACCAGCCAATTGCAGAGCACAAATAAACAAACATTCCTATGGACAATCTTGAGTTTTCACTTTTGGAATGTAGGAGAAAGCCAAGGTATCTAGATAAAAAAAAACACACAAGCATGAGGAGACCATGCAAATTTCACAAAGGCCAGAGCCAAGATTTGAATCCCAAACCTCAAATATGCAAGGCAGACATGCTTAGCACTAGGCCACTGTGGTGCCAGATTTTTGGTAATATCAATTAAAAGAAAAGAAAGAAAACTGGTTTTACCATTTGTATTAAGACTACATCAATGTGTATTGTTTTTCTCCTCCAGTCCTCATTTGTTACAAAATCATAATAGCTAAAGAAGACAGCCCGTTATATTGTCATGGCAACTGGAGATCCATTTGCAGTCTATGAAGTAATGGTTGTGTTATGTCTTGTGCCCAGAATAGCAAAAGAGGGTGGGACGAAGGTCACCACACAATGTGGGCATCTGATAAAGCTGCAGTGCCTGAAGAGAAATTGCTTCTTAAAAATCGAATTCTCAACCCCCACTTGTCAAAGCAAAGAAGAGTTGTCATGTCAACTTTTTCAAATAGGTCTTTAAGTGTCAACCTTTATTTTAAGAAAACTATTTCAACCTCCTGGCACCTCCACGCTTGTCTGCCAGTTTTTTGCTTTGAAACAATGTCCATTTCAAAACGGACTATACAGTGAAATACTGTACATTACATTGGTTTGTGGACTATGCACTATGGTTTTTTATAATGGGTTTTACAGATTTTCTGTCTGCATTGCTTTCTCCTCTCTCACATAAGGTTGAGCTCATTTGGAAAGAAAACCACAAACTAGTGGAGCAGACAGTCACTTCGGCATGCACTGCTGTTTTCTAGCCAGCACATATGTTAAAAGAGGAAGGAGCGCTCTGATGACGTCATGTCGACACTGCAGATGGATTGTCCAACCGAGATCGAGACCATTCCTGTGGGAAAGTAATTTAAAAATGGAAAAAGGCCTTTCTAATGTTATAATTTAAGGAGTTCTCTGACCAGTGTACAGACAGTGTTTTTGCATAGCAAATGGTGTCTCCAGTCACAGGTCACTGCAAGTGTGTGTGTGTGCACGTGTATGTGTGTGTTGGCAAAGGCTGCACTTTCCATTCAACCAGTGTCGTGCAGGAAAGTGGTGCGAAAAGAAAAGCAGAAAAGAAAAGAAATATTTCATACTGCTTTTCAAAAATTAATGTGACTGTCTTGCATGCTTTAATTAAGACTCAGCGGTTGTTTATTGCAATATTTGCTCTGTGATTGGCTGGCGACCAGTCTCTTGCCCAAAGTCAACTCTAAACCCTAAATGATACAGAAAATTATATACGGTAGACAGTAGTAAAAAACAACAAAAAATCAAGATTGACAAATTAGCCATTTCACATACACTTACTATGGATATAATTGCACAATGAAAATTTGTACTGGAAAGTTAACTCCCTCTTGAATTCTGACTCTTTGTAAGTGAAACCATAATTCAGTTCAATACTGCATGGAGCCACATGAGTGACAACCATGCACAAAACGCTCATGAAGCGCTTCAAAAATTGCTTACAAACACTTTCCACAAAGATGATGGCTGCAAATGCAATCCACTGTATTGGCACTAGCTACAGGGAGTTCATACTATTATTAGAAAAAAAACGTTTACAACCATTTCAGTGAATTGCTTTGAATATGACGTCTTACAAAATAATTCCGACATTTTTAGTTGAAGCTCTTCTACTTTGATCTTCTTCTTCATGTTATTTTCTGCAGAATCTTGGTCCAACCGTGACATTGCTCCAATGATGACAGCATACAATCTTAATGCTAACCAGTGCTTCTGCCCCCACAGCATGAATGGGACGTGGTTTAAGTGTACCACAAACCTAATAATCACTCTCTGTTGTTTACAAAAGACAACCACTAATGAAGGACTGTATTCATCAATAGCTTAGCTAGCTATAAGCTGAAGAGTACTGATTTACATTGTATGTTGGTGATGAACACCGTCACTGGCAGTGGTGTTTCTGTTGTGTTTGTTTTAAAACACTGATGTGAATATATACAAGTGGATTATTTTACTCTCAAAATGAAAAGGAACTCTGAAAAATGTTAGACATTTAACAAAGCCGAATTGTTAACATAAGCAAAGCGTTGTAAGGGGCCGCCAACCATCAGGTCATAGACTTGGTATCGGGCAAAGAGACTCAGCTAATTTAGCTTACTTATATTATAACTTATACTTATAACGATATTGACTGTTGACCACTGGTCTGGAGAACGTCAAAAACTTACCACTGCGACCAAGGAGCAGCCAAATCCCAAACAAACATAAGACCCAGAAAAAGTTAGTAATACTACCTGCTAACTTTCCCAGAACATTTTGGTAACCAAAAATTGTTTTGGTAGTAGACAGGGCCAAGAAACTCTGTGCTGCTTGCTGGACTGGCCAGCGCTGCAATGGGGTACCGCAAGATATACGTCACCACACTTAATTAATATTCATGAGTCTAGCAAGGGGGTCAAAATTGGCTGGCCAGTCATGCTAAACGCAGTCTACTAGCGAGATGTCTACTGCGCTTAAATCTACTAATTCTGTCCGAGAATGATATCCCCGGTGCCAAATTCACTGGTATAGATGTCGAAGAACATACAAATGTTCAGTTGAAGAGATGGCTTGAGTGTAGAAGGCTGACCTGATCCAGAGGTAAAGTTGTTGTTTTTTCTCCCTCTCAAAACATCATCCTACGCAACTGACACTGACATGCTCAAATTTGAACAAGCTATCATTCCTTTACCATCATATGCCATGTCTGTCATATCTGGTTGTCTTATGTCTTTGACAGTTGTTAGGGGTCTGGATGTGAAAGAAGTTTTATTTTGAATATCATGTATAGTCTGCACCTCTGTCAAAATCTCGGTCAAGTGTGGGGAAACCATAAAAATGCACATTTTAGATGAGACAGTACGAAGACTGTTGGTCTAGCCATTTATACACACAAGCAGAAGGCAGGAGCAGGCAAAAATACATTGATTACCCGATATCACAACAACAGTGCATCCATCTCTAGAGGGAAAGAACAGGCCAGGCATATGCAGTATATTTAAGGATTTCACCAATCAGGCACACATTTGATAGTAATAAAGAAGTCAAGGTCAATATTTGGGTCTCAAAAAGAAGGCATGTCAAAAATGCACCTACAACCAGCCATGAAAGGTACAGAGTAGCTGTACTGTGACATCAACATATGGCAGACGATAGGTTAAGCACTGAAGGTTTTAGCTCCACATACAGTAGACACAAACTTGCATAATGTGTATAGTACAGAGAATGAGGGGAACACCCTCTGCCTTTAGCTCATGTAGCTATTAGGTGGGTGAGACAAACATGCTCACAGATCATGACGCTCAGTGTTATACATGTGTTTCACTTGTTGATATATTAGCAAGTAGCCTATAACTGATATATTTCAGTTTTGTTGTAGGATACAGACTTAAATAATGAGTTGATCGAAAATATCAAATAAGGTAAACTTTGGTCTTCTTCTACATTGACATGGTTTAGACTCTTGATAGAGGCAATCACAGTGGTCTTAAAAGAGTTAAGACTATATCTAAAGATATATGATTAATAGCCTGTGGGAAATTATTGTGCCAATAAATATGAAGTTGTATTAATGAGGATTGTGTTTTTTGGGAGAACCATCAAGATGAAATCACAACAATAATATCTATCAATGTTTCAGACTTCTGGGAGATCATCACTGTGCTTGGAAGGGAAATAGAAAATAAAAGGGATAATGATTAAAAAGAGCCTGAGAAAACATTTTTGCATTGGATTTTAGATTGGGTATTGTAACGTTGCACTGTTGGCCTGAAAATAATCCAAATCCATTAGTGTGCATTGATCCAAGTATTGACACCAAAATGTTATTTGCACAAATAAAAATAAAGGTGTTTTTTTCCTTTACAGTCTGCATCTTATAGCAGTGGAAGCAACCCAAAGGCCATTTCTAGACATCATCCAAAGGAAACGGTTGGCAGGTCAGTAGTTTCACAGAAAGGTCACATCTTCTTGTGACTGCACCCACCGCCAGTGAGCGTCATACTCCAAATGCATTTTGCTGTTCAGTTTGCAAGTGTCCAAGTCAACATTTTTGTAAGGTTTACGTTTGGGGCTCTGTTTGATGGATAGTTTGTCACCGAGGCCGATCCGAGCATGGCTGGCTGTTGGTGCTGCTGTCTTCTCGAGGTTCCCGTTGGCCTTCATGGTTTGACTCTGAGTATTGTTCGAAGAAACCAGTCCTGCCTCTGCCACCTTAGTGCAAACTAAAACATCTTGCTTGGGCCGAGCTTCAGGAATGTTGCTGGGATCTGTCTTTTCACTTTGACTTCCAATTATCCCGTTCCCGTTGACATCACTGATAACAACGGTCCCTTTTCCAGTCCCATTCTCATTTGATTGACACCGAATGCCTATTACAACTCCATTCCCAGTCTCTGTATTAGCCACAGGCTTGTCCCCAGTCGCAGTAGCACAGGTCGTGTCAGCAGAGATTTCCGCTGTCCGGCCCTTAGCAGTCGCCTCCGAGACCTGTGGCGTAGAAGAGCAGATGACCGACTCTGAGCTGGAAGGGCAGTATTCATCCATATCATCTGCCAGGGTGTCTAGGTAACTGCCGATGGAAATGTTGTCCAGCCTGTCGTTGGAGTCGTGAAGGCTGCTCCAGGAGCCTCTCCAGGAGGTCTCGGGACCTTCGCCCAAGCTGTACTGGCTGCTGGTGAGGCTGCTGCATCGGCTGGTTAGTGTGCTGCGCTCCTCCAGCAACCATTTGACTGCCTCGATGCCCTCGTGGACCGACAGCAACTGCTGTAGGATCTTAATGTCCACTGAGCGCAACTGTGCCTGTGGAAACAAACAAGTGTAAATGTTAATGTAAGTGACTTTTACATTGACAACATGAATTGATCATTTGCATACAACTAATGCAAATTCTAGATCTCAGACTCCTACAGAGAAAATATTGACACATTGAAATGTATCAATATGAATCACTTAAACCGCAAAAGATCAGTGAATGAATGTGTCCATTTTTTTCTTCTTTGTATGTTCCTGTTAAGGTCACTCCTTTCATTTACTTCTTTCTCTTTCAGATTTGATTGATTAATTAATGCTGTAGTTAAAAAAAGGTTCTACAGTTTACAAATTGTAAATTGTATGACAACAAAGTCCACACTCTAAAAACAGAAATAACCCAAATTGGGTTAAAAATTGACCGACTCAACTTTTTGAGTTATTTAGCTCAAATTAACTAAAATAAAATGAATAACCCACAAAGCAACCCATCTTATTGGGGTGTTTTGTGGGTTATTCATATGACTCATATTCTTGGGTTAATCAAATTACCCGATTGTATTGGGTCAAAAATGGACTGACCCAACATTTTGAGTTATTTAACCTAAAAGGTTTGGTCAAATTAAATGAATAAACCATAAAGGAAACAAATTTTGTGGTTATTAATTTGACTTTTTTTTTGTTGTTGTATTAATTGAATAACCCAATTGAATTGGGTTGAAAATGAACCGGCCCAACTTTTTGAGTTGTTCACCCCAAAATGTTGGGTCAAATTAAATTAATAACTCACAAAGCACCTCAATTGTTTGGGTTGTTCTGTTGGTTATTCATTTGACCCGAGTTTTTGAATAAGCCAAAAACTTGGGTCTGTTCCTCTTGGACCCAGTTTGGTTTTGTTTTTAGAGGTCACGGTGTCCCCCACCTCTTTCCCAAAGTCAATACAGACAGGCTAAACCTTCGGTATTGTAATGACTTGTGAGGTTAAGTGGTATAGAAAACAGTTGGAAGGATGATTCCTACAGTTACTGCAACAACGTTAGGTTAAAATTCAGTAATGTATTGCTTTTTTTCCCCCTCTTATGGTGGCCCTTATGTCAAACAAGACTGTACGTGCCTTAAGAACTTTCTGACCTCGTATAATATCTCACTTACTTACGAAATTGTTATTTCAGGGTAAGCAACTCGTGTCTTCATTCTTCACATTTATACACTTAAAGATAATGTTAAGCTGTCACCTTCCATCGTTATGTGTTTAAAATTACTCTCCTCACCAAGAGCTACTCTCATATCTCTCATACATCATCTGAAAGCGATTATTACAACCCAATTACTCCCCATAAAAGCCAAAAGGTTTGAGGCAGGACAAGACTTTATATATTTAGCTTCAATATGAGAATGCCTGCTTTTTCTAAAGCCAAATGTGGTTGTAAAACCCCAAGAGTCTATGAGTTATTTTTTGTTTTTGTTTTTTAAAGGAAGAAGAGTCCAAATTAACCTAAACAAAATATACAGCATTCATTATGTCTGTTTTTTTTAGTCTGCAATTCTTGCCCTACACTACCAATGTGTTGCAAAGCTAAGGCAAACAACTCTTATAATCTCTACAGTGCCTGAAAAACTGATTTAATATACACGTAGTCTCATAGTATGCAATATTTCCTTGACCTGTCAGAGCTTGTATAACATAAAAATAAAGCATTGCTTCACCCCACCCCAGCCAAAACAAGTCTTAAATTGTGCTGCATTGTGTACGCAGGCACAAAACGATTCATGACTAGGTGAGGGGAAAAAAACATCTAAAAAAACACATTCAAGCAAAACTAAATAAATACCTGCAAGTAGAGACAAATACGGATGCAGTTATGCTTATGTACAGTACTTTGGGTAAATAAACAGCATTCAATTAAACATCTGATGCAGAAGTTAAGTTGGTTTTGACATACTGCACACAAACATACCCTTACACCGCTAGTGCTACATATGACGCACATACTGTATGTGTGTTATTAATGCCTTCAGGGCCACAACAGCATGTGTACGTGAGTGAATGTGTGGTGATAAACACAGTGGTGTCCTGGCATCCTGATTTGAGAGGTGGGCTTGAGGTTTGAGGCTGGCAGACACTCAAGGCCTAATGAGAGGAGTAGTAAAGGTTCTTCAGGCCTTGTCAGTGCTGAGGTAGCGCAACGCTAACAAAGCTTTGTGTTTTCACTTATCGGGTACGCAGCTGAGCTTGAGCAGGAAGATCAGTCGGTGTTTTATTTCCATTCTGTAATTCACTGCGTATCTTTTCAGTTCATTCATGTTATCCTTTGGACTTAAGATATCACACAAGACATTAGGAGGATATTGCCTCAGTTCAACAAATATCTGAAGGATTGTCTTTTCCTTTGTAATTTATTCTTTTTTTTTGTCAAGCATGTCTCCACTACATATAGAAAAATAACAGTGTTAAGATGTTTGCATTTAGAGGGCCAATTTGTTTTTCACACATGTAATACAGTTAAAAACGTTAAAATGATACATAACAGGGAAGGCAACTCAAAACTTTTCTTTACGATAATGTTCTATGCAGCCCCACTAGTCTAAACATGACATTCTGATTAATATTGTGTTTGTAGAATATGAATTCAACTGTAAAATTCACACGTTTTTTTAATCCATCTAAGGGGCGGCCATTTTGCTACTTGCCATCAACTGAAAATGGCATCACAGTTGTGCATGGCTCAGGTAACGACCAATCTCGGCTCACTTGGTTTCCGAGTTTGGTCATGTGACGTTCACAAGCTGAGCTGTGATTGGTCGTTACCTAAGCCCTGTGTAACTGCGATGTCATTTTCAATGAATGGTAAATAGCAAAATGGCCGCCCGCTGAGATGGATAAAAACAGGTGGATTTTGCTGCTTAATTCATATTCCACAAACGCAATATTGCGTTTAGATTAGTGGGGCTGCTTAGAACATATTATTGCAAACACAAAATTTCCCCTTTAACATTTTAAGAAATGCACTATATAAATAGTTACCTTGTCTTGACTGGCATCTATACAACAATATCCTTTTTTTTAGTGATTGATTTAATTGATATTCCTTCATTAAAGTAAAGACCTTTATTGTTATATGACCTGCTTGTTGCTTTCCATTATGTAAAATGTATCACAACTGTTCATGCCAATGGTATCTTGTATTGTATATCCTTTTTGGATCACAAATGATTTTACCTCCATTAGTTTTATGATCAGGCGCATTTATTATTCATTATGTGGCCAAACCTCATTATGGAGAAGACCTTTCTTTGGAAAAGGTCAAATAACATAAAAGGGTGATGAGAGCGGGACTGGATGATCAAAACAATTTCAGTTTTGCTGCTCAGCAAAAGGGCCGAGCAATACTTGATATACTGCTTGTTAGTACTGGAATTAAACTAGAAGCAAGCTTGTGTCTACACGTAACCTAAAGCAATTTGCAAACGCACCCCCAAAAAAAGTTTGTACTGCCATAAAGTTGCTTCCAAAATGTTTACTGATGGATATTTAGTTGGACATCTGCTTGGGTGTAGTTTTATTTGGACACTCTCTGTGACATTTTTCAGTTAAACTCATGGCAAAAGAAAATGTGGCTTGCTAGTAAATGGAATTTGGAACTTTGGTGGTTTGTCTCCTTGGAGATCTCCAGAGATAGGACAAGCCTGGTTGATTTTATTAGGGCATACTGCTGAAAGATATTTTGTTTGTTTTTCACATCATCAACTCATTATTAACGGTTGTCCTCTGCTTAGAAAACGAATACTGTGGCTATTTTATCAGCAAGCTTGATGTCAGCCAACTGGCACACAGTGAGCAGTGCGAATGAACCCAAACAGTCAACTTGCGGCTGGAAAAATCAAGCCTGGGAGCGAAGAGATGCTATAAAGTTTTGCTGATGGAAGGAAACTGTAGACAGCATGTGATACTCATTAGTATTTGAATTATAGATGACAAACCTAGCGTATAAGTGAGTCTTTTTTACACCATGGAGCAGGGTATACTATATAAAATGTACTATATGCAACATGCTTTATGAGGAGAATTTTCCTTGAATGATATACCAAACAAACCAAATGATATATGTATCTCTTTTGGAAATCGAACACCCTCACCTTCAACATGCAAATGCCTGATAAATGACGCAAATGCTTCCGCTTGTCAAAACCTGCCTCCCAAATCACGCAGTCACCTCCTTAACTGCTGAATCACTGCTAGTAGAAAGAGAAGGAAGACAGCGGCAGGCTTTCAATAATACAGCAGCAAGCAAGCAAGCAGCCACCCCCATCTCGTTCTGCACAAGCACCCCTCCCGTGTCCCCTGGCGTCGTTTCATCTTGCCAGGCGAACTCAGGCAGACGTTTGGCATCCTTGCACTCACCATGAGACAAACAGAGGGTTGACTGCTTTCTTTTTCGACCGCTGATGCTTCATGTTTGTATCAAACCTCTTTGGCATGAAAGATACTGCACAACACAGCACATTTTGATGTGGTTGCTTTATCATTGATTGGTGAATGAGAGTTGTTTTGCTATTTTGAGAATCACCCAAATATTGTACTAATAATAATGTAATACTGTCTGAAACAAATAGAGAATTTAACACATAGTTGTAAATATGTGACAGAAGATTAAGGATTTTGCATCATTTTTGCAAGTACAGTATGTCATTGGCACTCTTGAGGAAGCTGTTTGCCAATATCCACAGAAGGACAGATGGCAGATTCATTGATATTGCTTTTTAGCTGATGGACATGAAGAGGATAGAAGGAGATTATAGTAAGTGAGAGGAAAGACAGAATAATACAGAAAAAAACACATGCCCCCTGCAGGCATTTCACCTTACTCCTCTAAGGGTGAAAGTACAAGCTTTGTAAAAGGGCGTACCAGTACATGTTTAAAATGCACACCACCCAAAAAATGCAGATTAACTCCGTAGACTCTGCTTTCCTCAACAGTGCATCTGCACCGTGGCGCAAAAGTTGGCGGATCATCATTTGCCAATTTTGCAGACCAGTCTCCACCCTATAGAGGACCAAAACTGCCTAAATTAAAAATAATTTATAAATAAATGAACCGTACCCTCATTTGAATAACATTTCATGACAGATTTCAGCATGAAATAAATAAATATTTATTTATTGACTGACATTTAATTCTATTTATATATTTATTTTTGTATTTATTTCCACATTTATTTTTATATCTATTTTTTTATTATATATATATATACATTTTATTTCCAATTATGTTTATTTTTTGTGTTTAATTTTTTAATTCTATTTTTATTCATTCATATTTTGATTTTCACTTTTATCCATATTTTTTATTTAGGCAGTTTTGGTCCTCCATATCCACAAAGCTGGGGTAAGAGTTTGTTTGAAATGTGTATGGCGGAGGGACATTTTGGTGGAAGAAAGTCGCTCAAAATCTTATGCTAGCTCAGACCGCGTCTAACACCGCCATAGGGTAGCATGACGTATTCCATTCATATATACTATATGTGAAAAGCGAGCATTTAGCCTTCCTTGTATTATATATTTTTTAACCATCCTACTGGGCGGCACAGCTTTTAAGGGAGGCGCATGGACGATTGAAGGTGGGAGGTAGTCTCCAAAAACTTGCTGCATCCCGTATGATCTTTCTGTACGGTGTAAAGACATCATGTCACATATGTGTTTATTATTCTTAAAGGGCCCATCCCCCAAAGAGGGACAGAGGAAGTTCAGTGTCTCAGAAAAGTGAGAAAATCACACATCCTCACAACATAATTACTGCATTTATGTTAGCATGGGAGATTGCACTTGTCACTTTGGATGCAACTATTTCAGATGGTCCAAAAAATGTAAATCATGTTTTTCTCTCAACAGTACTTGTTAAACAAATAGTTTGAAAGGACAGAGCAAAAGAAAGCGTGAAGGGATCTTTTTTTCCTCTTCGGCGTCATTTTGTAGCAAATTCTCACTGGTGGTCCCCAGCCAATAAGAAGAAAAAAAACGTTTGGGAAAGAGCCTTAGTGTTTATCTTTGCATGAAGGGTGCTGATAAAGTGCAATGTTCACAAGTCTGCTGCTGCACTCTTACTATAGAGTAGTAATCCCACAGAAGAATGAA
Source organism: Vanacampus margaritifer (assembly GCF_051991255.1). Lineage (NCBI taxonomy): Eukaryota > Metazoa > Chordata > Actinopteri > Syngnathiformes > Syngnathidae > Vanacampus > Vanacampus margaritifer. The sequence goes on from NC_135444.1 coordinate 5,284,567, forward strand.
ACACACAGTGGTGTGCTACGTGCAAATTTCACACCTTTGCAAGTAAATACAAAGTGTCTCTTTGCCACATTTTCCCATTATGTAGCAGACACACAACTAACGGCCAAAAATGTTAATCCATCCGGTTGTTTGCTCTTGGTGGAGCTTCAAGAGCCATCTGTCATGTTGGCAATCTAAATGAGTACTGTACTTCAGTCAACTACACTCAAGGGACATGTCTGGCATGAATGCTATCTTATCATAACGACATTGTCTGAAATGAATGACACTTACACTGACCACTTTGGGAGATGTTGGTTCTCTGACCAAAATATTAGCGAACCCCTTTCAAGATGATGCAGTCAGTATGTGAGAGCAAACAAACAATCACAATGATAGATATCTTGTCAAATAACCATGATAAGAGATTGATTGTTATGGATTTAAAAAAAAAGTTGAAGTCACTGTAACATTTTGTAGTTCGAGCATTTAGTCGGTGCTTCTTTCACCGAGAGGAACCCACGCACAATTTGATAATCACTGTGCATTCTGAACACTGAACTGATTCCTACATAGACTAAATATTTAGTTGTGTAGTACATAACTACATAGAGGAGAGTGGATCACTGAACTGGCCTATGGCATGCAATTAATGAACACATTATTGACGCAAGTTCAATTGTATAACGTGCATCCATGCTGTAAAACCCGCGCAAGCACATGACGCACGCACGCGCGCACACGCAGTGTGCACTTACCATCTCAGTCTTCAATTTTCGGATCTTTTCATCCAGGCTCTTCTTCCCAGTTTCCTTCGCGGTTTCCTGCGTGGCGGGGGCCGGTTTGTCTTCTCCCCGGAGTGAGGATGCCTCTTCCCGCATCCACCTGAGCAAACCCTCTGGGGTCTTCCGGCCAATTTTCGCCTCTATGTCTCTCAGGTCCGGAGTGTTCTCACAAGAAGTTCCTTCATCCATCATGGTCATGGAGCGCTGGTTCAAAAGAATTGCTCGAGGCAGATTTACTCCAGTGGTTTTCTCCGAAATTGTTCAAGCGACTTCCCGCAGCACTCTGTGGCATCACATGCGAGCTCAGCGGAGGTGGACTGCGCCAGCCTGGAAAAACAAACTGTCAGCATCCGACCAAACAACGAGTGCTCATCGCAGCCATACGTAGAACCGGAGCTAGATCCGAAGCGTGTAGCCCCGGGCTCGGTGGGAGTGCTCCAGGCTGGATGCCCCCTAACAGCGACTAAACTGCGCACATTCCACCTGCATGATGACAGGCAGGCAGCAGCAGTTTCGCCGCAGAGAAGCTGAGAACCTGAGTGAGCTCAGACTGTCAAAGTCAGTCAATGATATCACTTTATTTCCGGTAAGGCTTTTCAAAATTAACAACAAAAGGGAAATGTTAGGCTGCTTGTAAAACTACCAAAATAAGACAAACAAGCGAGGCAAAGTGAGGGACATAAACAAATTACAGACAACAACAAACTTTGATTGTGACAATTTTTAAATCCTGCAAATAAACGCTATGAATTTTAACATTTGTGTTTGGAGGTTATGCCGCCAACAGTTTATAGAATAAAACCAAAATGTGATTTTAGTCAAACCTGTAGGTAAATAATATAAATATAGCATACAGGCAAATATAAAAGTAGCGAAATCAGAAATTTTTTTCAGAGCTATACATACTGCGCACCAAAATGTGTTGTTTGCTAAGAACCATGGCTGTGTTTTGACTATAGTCCCATTAGTCAAATGAAAACTAGTAAATAGTTTTCAATCGAGCTGTTAATTATGCCGTTGCTGTTGCATAATTACAAGGTACTAAATCAAGTCAGATGGTCAATCCTACGTTATGAATATTGAAAAAAACCCATAATGTTGTATTGTTTTACAATAAGCAAATATATATACACATCCATTTTCTTCACCGCTTGTCCTCACAAGGGTCACGGGGGGCGCTGGAGCCTATCTCAGCTGGCTTCGGGCAGTAGGCGGGATACACCCTGAACTGGTTGCCAGCCGATCACAGGGCACACAGAGATGAACAACCATCCACACTCACAATCACACCTATGAACAATTTGGAGTGTACAATTAACCTGCCACGCATGTCTTTGGAAATGTGGGAAAAAAACAGAGTACCCTGAGAAAACCCACGCAAGCACAGGGAGAACATACAAACTCCACCCAGGAAGGCCGAAGCCTGGACTCGATCTCACGTCCTCTGCACTGGCAGGCGGACGTGCTAACCAGTCTAGCACCGTGGCGCCCGTGCCATTTTGGCATTTACTATGAATGTGACCTAGCCTGATTCATCCATCCATCCATCATCTGCCGCTTATCCGGGGTCAGGTCGCGGCGGTTGCAGCTTTAGCAGGGAAGCGAAGACTTCCCTCTCCCCAGCCACTTCAACCAGCTCCTCCGATGGGATCCCAAGCCGTTCCCAGGCCAGTCGAGAGACATAGTCTCTCCAGCGTGTCCTGGGTCGTCCCCGCTGGTGGGACATGCCCAGAACACATCTCCAGGGAGGCGTCCAGGAGGCATCCAAACCAGATGCCCCAGCCACCTCAACTGGTTCCTCTCAACCCGGAGGAGTAGCGGCTTGACACTGAGTCCCTCCCGGATGACCGAGCTTCTCACCCTATCTCTAAGGGAGAGCCCGGACGCCCTGCGAAGTAAACTTATTTCGGCCGGTTGTATCTGGGATCTTGTTATTTCGGTCACGACCCACACAGCTCGTGACCATAGGTAAGGGTAGGAACATAGATGGACAGGTAAATCGACAACCTTAGCGGAGTTCAACCCTCATTGGAAATTAATTTGATTTACTGATGGCAATGCGGACCAAGCTCTGACATCAGTCGTACAGGGTCCGAACAGCCCGTATCAGGGGGCTCTGTACCCCGTTCTCCCGAAGCACCCCCCACAAGACTCCCCGAGGGACACGGTCAAACGCCTTCTCCAAGTCCACAAAGCACATGTGGACTGGTTGGGCGAACTCCCACGCACCCTCGAGGATCCTGCCGAGGGTGTAGAGCTGGTCCACTGTTCCACGGCCGGGTTGAAAACCACACTGCACCTCCTGAATCCGATATTTGACTTCCCAGGCCTGGCTCCAGACGGGGCCCCCGGTGACCAGCGTCCGGGCAAGGGAAACCGCGATCCAAAATTGTCATTCATCATAGGGGTTTTCTGAGCTATGCTTTGTCTGGTCCCTCACCTAGGACCTGTTTGCCATGGGTGACCCTACCAGGGGCATGAAGCCCCAGACAATATAGCTCCTAGGCTCATTGGGGCACGCAAACCCCTCCACCCCAATAAGGTGATGACTCACAGAGGAGCCTAGCCTAGCCTGATTAATCTACTTATTCAGGGGGTCATAAAAATCGTAGAGTATCTTCAGCAGGGCATGCTCTTATATCAAATGTATCAATACACGGTATCACCAAGTGTGTGTGACGTGAGTAACACACTGTGCTATTTTGGTCGAAGTGAGTTCTGGAAAGACTCTCACAAATAAAAGAGCTCAGCTGCACATTTATCACTCCTGTTGGTGAGTCAACAGTGTAATGTCACGTGACTATATATAACTCCATATTGAATGATCAAGCTCAGCCTCAGTGTGTCCGCCACACATGGTGAGGGTGTTAACAAAGGTATTATGTCTGATAAGGGATTGGCATAGAAGGAAGAGTTGGAAGGTATAAAGTCTGGATTACTGAAGATTTCCTAGGATATATGAACCTTTTGTCTTCTACTAAAATGAGACCCTGAATTCTCACCCATTTGCCTCTCAGCGTAAATATCTAAAACAAAGACTTTCATACGTTACTGCACAGTTGTGAACTCGATGGATGAACATAATTACACTCAGATAATTGAACCACATGTTTGTCAGTCCTTTGTAGCACATATTTTAACGGGTTATATTTGGTATTTCTTTTACTATGCTTTTTCTGTAATTAATAAGCGAGTTAGCACGGGGTTAGTTTAAGGGCAATAAAACCTTTACGACATGTGGCCAATCCTAATCCCCTTTTGATAGCAACGCATTATCACCTATAATCATTGTCTCCTCAGTAAAAACTACACCGTATGCACAATATTTGGTCTCCTACCTCCTGTCATTTTTTCCATGCAATCATCCTGGTTACCATGAAGACCACCATGGCAACAGTGATGCAAGAGTTTTTGCACACCTACATGCTGCAAGCAGAAAGTGCTGCCCACAGATCTGTGCTACACTATAGTGCGCTGCAGCAACAAGTAAATTACATTCTTTACTGTGATTGACCCACAGGATTTATCACAATATGCTCTAGTAATACTCTGATTGATCATCTTACAGCAAAAATTGAAGTGTTAAAATTCCAGAGTTAAATTTGTAGGTTAATTTGAACTCCCAAAGGGTAATTTTAACATTTGTAGAGTTAAATGGTGTCCAGAGTAGTTGTTACTCACAGAGTTGATCATCTAGGGTTAGATTAACTCTACATAGTGTTAACTCTGCCTCTGCACCTGCACTTCTGCAGTTTGAGAGGGACAAATCAGTGCCATTTTCCTCCTCTTCCTTGCTTATCACTTGGAAACACTGACATTCAAACAAAAGTTACTTAAAAGTTAAAAGTGAAGTAATTCCTCAATGTAAAACATTGAGGACTTAGAATGTGAGTGTAGTGTAATTTGATGTGACTCATGGGACTGTATAGGATAGGCAATAATAAGACAGGCTTGCTTGGAGGGGCGGGGTTTTAGTGAACCAGGTGTCTTACTTTTGGGTTTAAATTGCAGACATCAAATTAAGTAATATTTCCCAAATAAATCGCATTACCATTGTGCCAAAGATAAAATATAATCATATACATGTTTATAGTTAACTGTGCAAGGACTTAAAATACCTTGATACGGACCCTTTAATTTTACTCTGCGAAGTACGTTAAAAATGTACTCCCCCAGTGTTAAATATCTAAAAAGCGTGGTTTTAATTCCGGCGGTACTGATTGCACGTTCGCCTCACAGTTCTGAGGTACACGGTTCGATTTTGGCTCCGGCCTTCCTTGGTGGAGTTTGCATGTTCTCCCCGTGCCTGCGTGGGTTTACTCCGGGTGCTCCGGTTTCCTCCCACATTCCCAAAAACATGCATGGTAGGCCGATTGACTACTCCAAATTGTCCATAGGTGTGATTGTACAAGTGATATGTCTATGTGTGCGCTACGATTGGCTGGCGACCAGTCCAGGGTGTACCTCGCCTGACGCCCGTTGACAACTGGGATAGGCTCCAGCATGCCCGCAACCCTCGTGAGGATAAGCAGTTCAGAAAATGGATGGTAGGATATAACTCCTAAGTGTTGAAATATCTAACTATTTTGAAAGTGTGGATTTAAATCCCAAGTGCGGAGCCATATATTAAAAAAGTGTTAAAATCTAGTCTGCGGGAGTCAATTCACGACTGGACTTTTTTTCTGCGTAATAGTGGACACATTTAGCAGCAGACATCCGCTTTAGTTAGTCACTAAATTGTCTGCTTTTATTTTGTTGTTGTTGCCATTTCATGTACAATAAGTTGACTTGTATGTAAATGTGCTGCATACGCCCTGCATGCTTTGTTTACATTCTCCAGTTGGCAACTGGTGACACAGCTAGCAATAAGTCTCTCACAAGTTTTCACCTATACATTGAACATCCCTATCCGTTATAAACTTAAAGGATAATCAATTCAGCAGGTATTCCTGGAAAAAAAAATCACACCAAAAGAATTGTGCGCATTTATTACAAATGTGAATTCATCAATTACAAAGGAATTTGTGTTTGCTAAACACTGCTGTATTTGCCTTCCTGGTCACTCCCAAGCCTAACCTGTTCAACCTGTCTGCAGCAGGTGAGTGCTGCCATTGAGTCATGACAAAGCGGCAAACTTGTGTGGGCTGAACAGGATGAGCTCCATTATGTTTGCACTCTTCAGTGCCAACGCGTGAAGTATTTTAATCTTAGGTCTTATTTTGTAACAGAAGAGTAGGAGGAGGAGGAGGAGGGGGGCCATGGAAGCGGATGAAACTAAGGACATTGAGTCCCTGATGGAGGACATGGATTACATTCCTGGTCACTTCCACTTGGACCTTAACCTCAACTGTGATCCCGCTGGACCTTTGAAACTGAGACACAGGGACACTTATTTGAAACAGGAGAGTCTCAGGAAGGAGTTGGAGGCCGAAGCTGGATACTTACAGTATGCTGTTCGCAATCTTCTCGGCCTGCTGGCTTTTCATCTCGACAACCTTCAAACTGCAGAGGAAATATTCAGGTGACAAAATGCACTGATTGTTAAAAACCTCTGGTTTCGGACTGGGTCACATCTTTGAAATACAGCCATTGGAACGTCGATACCATTAAGGTGTCTATTATTATTATTATTATTATTATTATTATTATTATTATTATTATTATTATTATTATTATTATTATTATTATTATTATTATTATATTCAGGACATGTGATCTTGCTAATCCAAATCTAGAATATGAGTTAGGGAATGCACCGCTTAAAGTGTATGTTCCCAGAAGTCTGTCAAATGAGAACATGCTTCTTTAAATTGCATGTATCATAAGCTTTGTTTGGTAATTTAAACTTCAGTAACAAAATAGACATGACACACACCTCACTATCAGGCAGACATAATTATAGGTTTTCCCTAGCCGATTAGTGACAAAAGGTTGTGATTTTCAGCTAGTCCCGTCAGAGGTCCTCACTGTGTGTTACCCGCATGATTCAAATGAATCAAACCCAAGCTATTTGCACAAAAGGTTGGGGGGTGGGTTTGTGACACATGAATTGAAGGTAGCCTATTTGTTGTTTTAATCTAGTGCTTTTCCTTATCAATTAAGTTGAAGAACAGCAGATCAGGGTCGTCTCAACCAGTCTGGATGCAAAATCCAGAGTCCGGCCAGTCCAAGACCAAGACTTGTGGGAGTCGAGTCTGAGACAAGACCTTCAAAATGTGGTCTTGAGATTGGTCTCAACACTAGTCCAGGGTGTCGTCTGTTTATTACCCAAAGTCAGCAAGCATGCATGTATAATATGTAGGTAAAATACGGGTACAGTATGTCATTATTATAATTATACTGAAGATGATACCAGGTGGAAAGGATTATTAGGAGGAGGGAAAAAAAGCTATACTGTAATACACTACAATATAGTTCTATGGAAAATGTGTCTTTAAAGTAGGAGTGGGCAAAGTATGGTGCATGGACTGGAAATGGCCTCTGTTCATTCATCTGGCCCACCAAGAATTTGCTCTATCTAGGGTCCTTTGTATATTAGGCATATGAAATTGGTGAATTAAAAGCAATTATAAAGAAAATATTAAAATTCATTATTCATGTTTTAATTTTTTTTCACTAAATAATTGGTTCAATGATTTATTGTAAATATAAAATATATGGGAAAAAAACAATTTTATATACTTTTAAAACAGTTTATTTTATTAACTACTTGTTAATTAATTATAGTGAAATTAATTACAAATAACAGGAAAATTACAATGAACTGTTTTATTATTAAGACAAAGTATTTTGCATAAAACAGTACATTTCCTGTATAATGAACGCCTTTTAACTGTTATATATGTAAGGGTCATTTTCATATAATTTGATCAATAATGATAAAGCCACACACACACAAAAATAAAAATAAAATACCAATGCTGCCTTGGTTTCACATATAGGAGTAAATATGTTCCATGCTGAAACAGCCCTGTTTTAAGTCTTATTTTTGGAAAGTTATTAATTATTTTTTTTTAAAAAGACATCAATAACAAAGGAAAGCTTTAGATTCATATAATAGTGGTGGCCAACTGAAATACATTTCCTGCATAACGGTCAAGATAAAAGTTAGACAAACAGCTTTATAAAAAAATCCTGTGAGGTAAACATTTTACATCCTGTCTTTCAAACTATGTGGACAAAGATGCAAATGTGATCCGAACTACTCATGAAACCTATTACACTCTTGTCTCTATCCAATCTGAATAATGGTAAAGAAACACAATTGTTTTGAATTGTCCGCAAATTCATGAATAGAAATACATCACCGACAATAAACAAAACCTTCTATTTTGCTGTATATGATTGTATGAATGCAAAATGGAGACACATCACACACGGCCCTTGAACTCACAGGCCCTTCTGTTTCCAATAACATTAAGCTGCATAACTATTATGTTACTATGTATAGTATACTATACGTCATTGTCATGTAATTTTATATGTCTAATTATACTTCAAAAGTTCAAATGAAAGTTGAGATATTGAATAAAATAGAATTATCATCCCTTGCAATCCATGCTATTAATATATAACATTAAAGTTTAAATGCCATACTTCTGTCACCATCTGCATTGACAACTACAGTACAATATGGTAACCCTGTCAAACCTACGGCGTGGACGCTGTTGGTATCGATGTACCAAATATGACATTGGATCATTTCTAACAATTGAATTTGGCACCCCTCTTTAATTAACGCTATCTATGCACTGTATATCTGTGCCTTCCAGTGGCATCTGTAAAGAAGACCCAGGCAACCTCAACGCTTGGGCCAACCTGGGCTATGTGTACGACAAGCTGGGACGAGAGCTGGATGCCGGGGAATGTGTGGAGAAAGTGTCCCAACTGATGTGCTTAGACGCTGGAGAGCCTAGCAAAGAAGGCACCAGGCAAATGGCGGCCCGCTGCCTGGCAGAGCAGGCCTACGTTTACCCCTATGATGTGGAGCTGGAGAGAGAGGATGACTTGAGAGAGAAACTGACCGCAGCCTTGATGCTCTTCAATAGAGCTCTGGACTACGGCGGTCAATTGGTGAGGTGGAAACATGGATATTTTTTTTTAGATCATTCATTTTTTAATGCCAAGATTAATTCTAACACTGCTTTTCAGATACCAGTGGAAGAAAAAAGAAGCTGGTACTTTAAGATGGCAACCATTTATATCAGGTATAAAAATACTGAAAATGTAATCTAGTACCGGGTTAATCCTGTTTGTTCCCTGCAGACTGGACGATATAGTAAAGACAAAAGAGGACGCTGAATACGCCAGACTCTCTCAATATAATAAGGGGCTAAGACTTCTGACAGAAACACTTGAATCAGAGAAAACACAACAAAAAGGTAAACACAACTTATCATATCATGAGAAATGCACTGAGCTTTATAGAATGTACAAATGTTGATAATATGTTCTGTGCAGCCCCACTATTCTGAATCTAGTATTCTATTTAATTGTGAGTTAACTAGTGAAGTAATGCGATTAATTACAATGAGGCACCCTGAATTTTTAATAATCTTTAAAAAAAAAAAAAAAAAAAAAGGTTAAAAAAAGAAAAGACTATTAAAAATTCAGGGTGTCAGGCGTTTAATTTTTTTTAACTGTAATTAATCGCTTAACTTCACTAGTTAACTCATGATTAATCACAAATTTTATATCTGCTCTAAATTTACACTTTAAAAAAATCTAGATTTTCATACTCTTGTTAACAAAAGTGTAAAAAAAAATTTTAACTAATAGAAATAGTTCAAATGAATTTTTGGCGTCTATAGCCGTCAATGTTAAGCAGCAAAATCCAGCCGTTTTTATCCATCTCAGGGGGCGGCCATTTTGCCACTTGCTGTCGACTGAAGATGACGTCAATGTTGCTCAGTTCTCAGGTAACAACCAATCACAGCGCAGCTTTAAAAAAAAAAAACAGGTGAGCTGTGATTGGTTGTTCTCTGAGCAATTGTGATGCCATTTACAGTCAACAAGTGGTAAAATGGCCGTCCCCTGAGATGGATAAAAACGACTGGATTTTGCTTCACAACTTATATTCCCCAAATTTAATATTTATCAGAATGTCATGTTTAGACTAGTGAGGTCACATATAACATATTATTGTCAAGAAATGTTTAAGGTTGATTTTTGTTGTTTCTAGCTCTTTCCTGGTGTTATGTTGGCATCATGCTGGAAAGACAAGATGAGTTTACCACAGTGCCCATGTCCATACACGACTGCGGTTACTCTGCCACTGATCCTTTAACATGCTATGGACACGTAAGTTCTACTCCACTAAAGCAACAAAAAAAGAAGCCCATTTGGATCAACACGGTCATCTGAAGAGTACAACTTGAAAGAAACAGATGTCTAAAATGTGTTTTGCAGGCTATAAAGTTGGCTAATGATGACGCGTTCATCCTTAACCTTCTGGCCAAGCTGTTCTTCCTGCTGGGTAAGCATGAGATGGCCACAGGAATCTGCAACATGGCCCTCAATGTGCTGCCCGATCCGGAGCTCAACTGGCAGGCTTACTGCACCCTTGCCAAGGTACCGCAAAATGCCAAGACCCCAGTAGCCCAAACTTTTTCCCATATCCGACAAGATCAGTGGTGTCAAACTCATTTTAATTCAGGGGCCACTTTCACTCAAATTGCAAGAGGGCCTGGCTAGCATGTCTATGACCTAAATAATGACAGGTCAAAATATTTCCTGTATGTTTTGTGTGTAAATGAAGTACATTCTGAATATATTCCCATTTATTATTATCTTGTTGCAGAGTAATCAGATTTTTTTAAAAACTCTTTCACTTTTGGCATTTTCACTCATCTTTCAAGAAAAACAGAATATTGTGTGCTACGACTATGTAAACATGGTGGCTAGCATATGAAAGATTGGATTCCATTCTTTCATTAGAAAAAAAAGATTTATTCCAACTTATTAAGTTATTTTAGTAATCACCATGTGAAAATAGTTCATTTGAGTGACACCAAGCTGTAATGGAAAAAATAAGGAGAAAACAAGCTTTTTGTGAAAAGATACATTTTCTGCACAACAGTGACTTTGACACTAATATTTGTTTGTTTAGTGACGCTCTGTAAATTAGATTTAATGTGACAAATGCTTTGTCAATCACGAGAACCTTGAAAACATATTTCCAAAGATCCGCAATTGCTTTGATCCACAGGATCCCATTAAAAAGAGATACAATGCTGCCATCTGCTGGCCATAGTGGGTGTTTTTTATTTTATTTAGTTCGTTCATGAAACCAGACCTGCCCAAGACTTTGCGCTGCCCACTGGAAAAAAACAAAAACGTAGTTGACGTCAATTAGCGTTGATGGCTGTACTCATTGGGATTTCCGTTAACGATAATTAACGTTGATGGCAGGAAAAGAGTTAAAGAAGCGCAAAATCTTTGTCACAAATTAAGTGGTCGTCAATGCGCCCTCCAGTGGACAAAAGTATCAACAACAGTTAATTGTAGTGAAAAACTGCAGTTTGTTTTGTGTCCTTATGGGCCAGATTGGACCCCTTGACAGGTCAATTCAAAAACAAAAACAAGATTCATTTTAAAACTTTCCAGCTTAAATTAAATTTTAGTTCACATCAACGTAATACATTTGCACGTTTGCTGGAATCATCATTTTTGCCCCAAACTCCAATATGAAAATTGGTGAATGTCAGATACCCTCACGCTCTTGTTTCCATGGTAACGCTTACTGCCAAAAAGAAAAGATAGCCAATGGAACTGCAAAAGTGCAACATTTTTCTGCGGGAAGACAAGTAATGCTTTATGAGATAAGAAATTGAAAATACATTTTGGAAATGTAAGACTGACTGGAATTTAGACTAGAAAAAGCCTTTTAGATAAAAAGAAAAAACGTTTAATTTTTAACAAACAGGAAAACTTCTATTGGCTCAATTCAGCCTTTGTGAAATTACATCATTTGGAAGGAAAGAAGAAAACTTCTACAGTAGCTTCCATACATAACACTGCATCAAATGATTTAAAGCAATTGTGATTCATTTAGATCAACACAATGCTTTACGTCAGGGACCTTGAAAAGGCCAAACGAGGGGAAGGCGGCGTCCCGGACAGGCAAATGTTAATCGAGGCCCAGAAAAACCTGGATAAAGTCTTGGCTGTGTGTCCTTGTTTGAGGACTCACCTGGAGATGGCACAGGTAAGCCATAAAGGGAGCTTTTCATTATCTTAACCTTAAAAATATCTCCTGTATTAGGTTTACTACTACATGGGTGTAGATGCACTCCAGGAGAGCCTCCTGGTGGACGAGGGCGCAATAAACGACGCCTTGGTGAGTCTGTCTCAGGCGCGACTGTACGAAAAGGGAGACAGCTTGCCTGACCTCCACCTGCTCAAAGGACGCTGCCTCCTGCTCAAGGGCGAGGAGCAAAACGCCGCAGACTGCTTCAAATGCGCTCTGGAATTAGAGAGACTGACGAGTCGCGATACCACCGCCCTGCGCTGCCTCCTCCAGGCCTTACTGGCCGTGTTCATGCAGGAGGGGCCTGAGCCCAACCAGGTTATCACCCAGATGGAGCAGTGCTTGCAGAGTGCTGAGGAGAAGTACCCCGAGGATGTGGTGAAGGCTGAGCTGAGGTGCCTTTACAGGACAAACACCGCCGAGGTGACGGAGCTGTCGCGAGCTCTCATCAGGACGGGACGACTGCAGCTGGTCAGAAGGCTGCTGCAGGCGGTGGCGCCTCGACAAACAGTGAAGAAGAGAGCACTTATGAAATCTTACTCCTTTGCCTGATGCCCAAATATGAGATCTGACCAATGACAGGCGTGGCTGCATTTCATATGATAATTTAAGCAAGGCTGTACTGTAATGAAGTTCTGTTTCAACTAGATACTTTGTTTATCCTGTGAACTCACTATCACTAATAGTATTTTATATCAGTTATATATTTGCTGCGCATGTTATCCCAATATAAAAGTTTGTGGCTTTTTCAAAGCAGTTTGTTGGCCAAAGATATTCCACTGCCCTCATGATGTTTTATTTTTATTTTTTATCACATTGCATCCAGCAGAGCTGAGAGAAACATTAAAACACTTTATGTGGACTTTTAAGCTCATGTCCCCAAAAAATTATTGTGTGAAGGCTGAGGTTATTCTACACCGTCAACTTTATCATTCTATTTTATTCTTCACACTTTGTTTCCAATGCTACTCCTTCCACATTTTTCAACCGATTCTCACCATTCCAACTTTAATATGTTCCAAATATTCACTGCAATTGTGCTTGTATTTTTCCTATTCAAAAAATTCACCGTTCATTTCCAATGGACCATTCAACATTACACATTTAAACTGTTCAAATTTGAAAATCAAAACATTCAGCTCATTGAATTCTCCTTGGGAAGAAATTTCAACATTCCAAAAATTCACGCAAATCACAAATTTCACATTTTTCACACTAATATTCCTAAAGATTCACATAATTCCAGTTTCAACACACTCCAAAAATTCATGCTATTCAGGGCTACTATTTTTCTCATTTCAATAATGACAATTTTTCACAAAATTCAAAAAATTTCCACCCAAATTTCACTATTAATTTCCAATGGCACATTCATTTTAACAGATTAAAATTGTTCCTATTTGAAACTGAAATCATTCAGATCATTCAATTAGTTAAATCCCGGATTCTTGTGTGTAGGCATCCCCAATGGTACACTCTGGATTCTTGTGGGACGGTGTATCCAATGAGGTGGCCAGATTGATCAAAACATTTGTTCTTTTTTGTAGGTGTTCCTTCCCTGCTTTCTAGTTTCCTTGCTACCTTTCTTTCTTATTTGTCTTATTCTGCTGTTTTCTGCCCTTCAACTCCTAAATTTCTCGACCGATTCAAACCACTCCAACTTCAACATGTTCAGCTCATTCCAGGTCATGATTGTATATTATTCTATGTCACTCCACTATCATTCCACACCATTGGATAACATTCTACAATTTTTCATTCAACCTCTTAGCCTTCGCTTGCAATTTCTCCAGAAATTGCATTCTCCAGTTATGTTCTGCTATTTGAGATCTGTGACTACTTCAATTAATTGTAGTACTACTTACTACTACTACTACTATTGCTAAAAGTACTACATGTGTCTTTCCACCTTGCAAGAGTCAGCAGTCCCATTCAAAATTTACGCAGAAATTTTTCTGGTTTTAGGATGAAATTGCACGGCAGGTTCGGGAAATACATTTTTCTGAATGCTAGTTTTCATCACAACACTGCCCTTCAGCAGTTTAACATGACTAGAGTGACTACAATGATAACATTTGGATCTTGGAAATAATAACAAGTACTGATAAAGAAAATTACCATGCACCTTCTAAAGGGCTTTTTGTAAGAGGGGTGGTTGTTGTTTTTTTTGTTACCAAAACTCTATTCAGTTTGAAAACCTTTTAAAATATCATATAATCCAAGACCAAGACGATGAAAATTGTGATCTTAAATCATCCATTTTACATTACCCTGGTGCCATTTTTTACGCCCTACTTTCTGTCTACTGTTTTCACTAACAACATAATTTAAAACATAAAAAATAATAACAATAATGAAACACTAGCAACCTTTCATTGGGTAGGCTCCTCGTTTACCTGGAAACTCAATATTTTAACCCCAGAAAATTATTCATGGTGAGTGCTTGTATGTGTTTTTACTGTGCATTAGTTTGTTATTTATTATTATTATTATTATTATTATTATTATTATCATCTGATATTTCCACTAATTATGAATATCAACATATACTGTATTTTGAGTCCTTTTTGAGTCAAATTTACTAACTGCCCTATGCAAGGTCACATTTATTATTCTATACTAGGTTGTAATTTGTTGTGCTTCTCTTGGATCTTATTACATTGTGTTCCAAAATAAATCATAACCTCATAGATCTGATCTGAGTTCTCATTTACAAACATGACTTTTTTTAATTACTTCATTTATTTATTACAAATCGGCATCAAGCTGGGACCATTTTTCACATAGATGGCTATAGTGCTACTGGACTGGAATAAACTACTCTGACTCAAAGCATTCTAGTTGGACGGTTGTCAAATCAGCTTGAACAAGCTCTCGGCCCTGCTTGGCACACTGAACTGGTTCAGTTTTATGAAACATGGATGGATGGATACAATAATCTTGGGAAAGGTCTGCATTCTCTGTCACGACTGTGTGTGTGTGTGTGTGTGTGTGCGTGTGTGTGTGTGTTGTGTGTGTGTGTGTGTGTGTGTGTGTGTGTGCGTGTGCGTGTGTGTGTGCGTGTGCGTGTGCGTGTGCGTGTGCGTGTGCGTGTGCGTGTGCGTGTGCGTGTGTGTGTGTGTGTGTTGGGGGGTCATTTTGCACCACTACAATTTGTTATAGAGTGTGATTATTGTACAGGTGCTGCTCAGTCGATTAAAGTACCTGCACTGCAAAATGTTGACCTTTACCGTACAAGGAAATCTCATCTATTCATACAATCGAGAAAGTGTCTGTAAGATGCGTCTAAAGCAAGAAATAAAAGGGAAATTAGTGAGCGTCCCCATGTGTCACCTAAAGGGTATCGGCTGGCAAGCCAAATAGTCTGTTACAAGTTTTTCAGGACTTGTGTCTAGCTCACAATGGGACACACCTGCATGAGAAAACAACGACTACTTGTCTAAATGCGCATTGCCATGTATTCAGGTTCTTCTGCATTGCTCAGCAAAGTGTTTATTGAAGAACATAAACGCCTCAGAGTGCCACAGTCCTTTCTCGCTTTCCACTTTGACAAGACAGAAGAGCAACCAGGTAAGGAATATTTGTACTTCTGATTGTTATTCATTTGAATTGCTCTGATGTAAACACAGATTGTATTTGTAAATACACAAGACCAAGGCAACAAACCATTTTTAACCACTATTTTGGAAAGTGGCTGGCTTTATGTGGGTAATTTGCTGTCAATATTAAAAACAAAAAAAAACTTGCACACAAAAGAAGAGCATCAAACTTAACCTAATTTATTTGCATGACATCATTGGTATCTTTTACTCCCATGGCCATTGGAGTTCCCAACTCGCCTTGAAGCTTGAAGGCCACAAGTCACACCCTTGACAGTCTACAGGAGTTTTACAGCAAATTTTCTATGCTACTGCTAACAATGAAACAAAAGCTTGAAATTCATTCAACACAGTATGGGATAAGTGCCAATGCTGAATGTGTAGCATTGAAATATTGCAGAGGGAAAACTCATTGGCATACGTTTTGCTGATTTTTATGTCTTAAAAATACATTGGTCCAAGCAAGATTTCCACAGCCAAAGACTAGAAGGGTTTTATTTCTACTATAATTTGTCTTAATTGAAGTCATTCTACTAAGACAGCAGTAAAAAGACTTTCTAGATTTGGAAATGTTATCTGAATTTCAAGATGTATGCTACTTTTGACATGTGTTTATTGATTTGTTGACTTATTTTATTTGCTCCTTCAGCATGTCTCCAAAACAGACAGAATGGAACTCTGGCATCCTTGATTGCTGTGAAGACAAAAGCTCTTGTAAGAACTATTTCTTACTTTAAAGCAACACTAAGGAACTTTCAATTTACGTTGATTATGCCATGTAGAGAAAAGCGGTAAGCTGAAGGAAGACCACATTTCCCATGAGGACATTGCGTCGTTTTTGAGAGCCGGGCCAGTGTTGGTCCTTGACTGTCCTTTCTTTTTTGTCTCCTCAAACAAAACTTTTCAGTTGTTTTCCAGCTTCTGCCAGGAAAGCAGTAATCGTGCGTCGACATTCAAATTGACTTCCGTCTCTGTAATGAATGGGGAAAGGGGGAAGTGATGTATGCCATAAAGCAGACAGCACATTTGTAGTTTTTTGTGTGTGGCAGTGTTACTCCCATCCTCCTCAAAGTTGCTTAATGCCAGTAAAAATGATACAGACCCAATCAGGCAAAATTGGTTAGGGTTAGGGTTGATGTCGATGTTTTATCAGAAGAGTTATGTAAATATGTTGTTAAGGTTGAAAAGTTCCTTAGTGCTACTTTAAGACCGGACGGTTGTTAACCACAAAGTAAGCTTTAAGGTAATCGAGAGTTGATGTTCCGCTGTACGGTAATATAATTTATCTTACCGACAGTCCATGTTGTAATGACTAGGGCTGGGTTTCAAGAAAAATCGAATAATTAAAAAAAATCGAATAATGAAAATATGTATTGAATAATTAAAAAAAACAAACATCTTTTTTTTAAATTTACATTTACAATTATTGAATTAGAATTATGAAAATATTTTCATCTCATCCTTGCTGGTGCCAATGTTTGTGTAACACTTAAGTGATTATAACTTCCTCTGCAAACTTTACCCTACTTTTGCCTTACTTACCTTACTGCCTGCACACAATGTTTTATAAACACATGCCAGATGAGGGTTGAATTATCACATCAAGGTGAATAACTATTATAATAGGTTTCATCATAATTTTTGTGTGTGTGTGTTTCAGGCTGCTATGGTTTCATTTGCTGCCCGTGTCTGGCCTGCTCAGTTGCGGGAAAATTTGGAGAGAACCGATGTCTCCCATTGTGTGACATTTTTAGCCCTGCTATCTTGACAGCTTTTGGGATCCCTTTGTTTGCACCCCCTGCAGCTTTGTCTCTCAGAGTTGGAATTCGAAACAGATTTGGTGTAAAGGTATACGATATGTTCTATAATTCCCTAATAACATTTGAGTTACAGCCGCAGGATTGTGAAAGGTTTGATTGGCAAACATATTGAGTCAGCATATTTCTTGCCATAGTTAAATTTGCTCATTGTGAGTGCGGATCGGTGTCATGCAATGAGCCAACCCTCATCCAGCTCATATATGGTCAAATTTGGTCAGAATGATTAGCATTAGATTAGTTTTATAACAGCATTAGCACTTCTCAGATGCTAATGCTGTTATAAAACGAATCTGTCATTAAGAAAACTCAATAAAATACAAAACAAAAAAAACAAAGAAAACTCAATACAACCCTGCTTAATTGACGAGCCACCATTGGTATTTAACCATATCATCACGTTCTCACTTAGCGTACAGAACGTCAACTCTGCAATCAGTACCGTAACATAAAAAGAGTAATGGCGCCCCCTTAAGTCAATACATAACAGTAGGTAACTAAAGATTTCGTTGGTTGTATTGCAATTATTATGAAATGCCGTGAAAACAACACTAATAATTGCACTTGTTCACAGGGATCAATGTGTAACGACATCCTGACCTCGTGTTTCTGCATGTGGTGCACCTGGTGCCAAATGCACCGTGAACTGAAGTTCCGCAAGAAAAACCCCACCGTCGTCGATATGCAGCCTGCACCCCTCTAATCGGTTATGGAACCCTATCAAATGCAGGCTGCGTGAGCAAGTCATCACCTGCTTTGTGTGTGTGTGCGTGTGTTTTTTATGGCTTATGAGACTAAGTTGCAGCTGACGGCTACGCAGATGAGCAGAGAGAGAGAGAGAGAGAGAGAGAGAGAGAGAGAGAGAGAGAGGGAGAGAGAGAGAGAGAGAGAGAGAGAGAGAGAGAGGAGAGAGAGAGAGAGAGAGAGAGAGAGAGAGAGAGAGAGCACGCTTATGAAAGTTTCTGATAATGTGACTTGTAATAATAGGCCGTAACTCAATGATACTGTATTTTATGCTAATAATGACAATATCGGGATAAAAAATACCAGCCAGGTTGGTCTTTTCTTTGCTGTGGTTCTGTGATTTAAAAAAAAAAAAATTTTTACGTACATTAAATCAGAGTCCTTCCACATGGTGAGTTTGTGAGTTACACAAGGTTTCGGTATCTTTCATGGTTTTGAGTTTCCAACTAGTGTACTTTTTTTTCTTTCTTTTATTTTATGTTATTGTTTGGTTTCATAGTATGTCAATTGTTATCAACCATGTTGCCCTAATAGGCTGTTATTAAAACTAGCTGTGGAGTATCATTAATTATTATTATTATGTGTGTGTAATGTTTATTTATTCTATTGACATTTCTGAACATCCGGGCATTTCTGATATGTGCCCAATGCAGCACAATGCAAATGCTTCCTTTATACGGTGAAAACAAACGGCAGATTGTAAGGCTTTTTCCTGTGACTATCATACAAACGTCATCTCATCACATTTTGAAATAAAAAATAATCCTCACAAATCAAATTACAACAATCCAAAATCCAAAACTTTTCAATGAGCAGATAGATTTCATTCCCCAAATTGAGGAGTTTTATTTTTTTTTAATTTTATGATTTGAAGATGCCAGCATCCCCACACAATTTTATGTTTTTGTCTGTCTGATGACAATGTTTTTAAAAATAAGTCAGACTTCATGTTCAAGCAGTTACTCAGTACTTAGTATTCATTTCAGCGAATACTTTTTTACTTGTACTTGAGTGATTTTTTTAATGACTACTTTTTACTTTTACTTGAGTAATATTATTTTGAAGTAACGCTTCTCTTACTTGAGTACAATTTTTGGCTACTCTACCTACCTCTGGTGTGCGGCTGCGCGCGCCAAAGATGTCAAAGCAAAGATGTTTAAAATCCAGCGCAGTCTTGCTTTTCACCAGGAGAGGGCAGTAGCTCTGAAGCTTCCAGAACTGAGCCATTAAGATATTCAACCACGTTGCTCGGTGCTTCATTTGGCCAACACTATATATCACCGTCACCAAACACCGGGAGACATTGAGCTTGAAAAACAAAATTCATAGTATAAATTAATATTTTCATTCATCCATCCATTTTTTTGAGCCGCTTATTCCTCAGAAGGGTCGTGGGGGTGCTGGAGCCTATCCCAGCTAGCTTCTGGCAGTAGTACACCCCAAACTGGTTGCTAGCCAATCGCAGAAATTATTTATTTATTTTACATATTTATTTTATTTTTTTAAATAAAATATTCTTTAAATTAATTCATGATTAAATACAAAAATAATAATAAATATTTTTTTTTTTTTTATTATGTCAGTCTAAATATTTAGGTTGTCAGAAAAAGTTGAACGTTTTTTTTTAAAAAATACCTGAATGTCCAAAAAGTGAACAAAATGCCCAAAAAAAGAAAAGGAAAAGCAACATTACCATATAAAATGTCCACGAAATTGCCAAAAATGTATTTTAATTAAACAAAAAAGGCAAAAAAGAAAATGTTCAAAAAGTAACCATTAAATGTCCAAAATCAAAACAAAAAATCCAGAAAATGCCACAAAATTGCCAAAAATGTCAGAAAATTGATAGCAACAAAGAAAACAGGAATTTTTTAAAAATAATAAATAATAATAATAATAAATAAAATACAATTTTAAAAGCTATAACGTGTCCATAAAATGAAGACGCATCAAAAAAAAAAGCATAAAAAATAAACAGGATATTTAGATTTTATACATTTTTGTGTTGTGGTGCAGTTCTAATTAACTCTTGGTCCGTCCGTACATTAGACTAACACTAACACACAGTTTCGTTACGTCACAATATTCAAATGTTTTGTGGCTGCACACAGATTTTTGGTTATTTATTGGGCCTAAAATGTCTCTTTTGACAGGAAAGGTTGCTGACCCGTGCACTACAAGGGGTCATGTCATTTTGTAGTGGTGCCCGAATGTAAGGGTTAGGGTTAAAAAAAAAAATCCATTCATCCATTTTCTGAACCCCTTATTAGTGCGCTCTCTATTACCCACAATTAGGGTGACCAGATTTTCAAAATTAAAAACTGAGAAAACCACAATTTTGCTGAAAATCAATTATACAATATACTCTCCATAGGAACTATTTATAACAAATTATTTTAATCCAGTGGAAATGATGCATACAGCACATTCCGCAATAGTTGGTAGTGGTTATTAGAGGTCAAACATTTCAACCCTCGTGCTATATGACCAAAAAACAGCCTTCCTCCATGTAGTCAGACATTCTAGCAGATGTAGTTGACTTTAGGTGCACCCAGGAAAACAAACAAAAAAACAAAATTTCTACTTTCATTTCCCTGTACACATTCAAGTTTGGTAGCATTTTTCAGTTTAGCTGTCTTTCGTCACTCAAGTTAACACTCCTATTATTTCATTCACCGCACCTGCACCGAGAAGATCACAACGACACCTTCTTCAGGTAAGATTTTATCCTAAAAAATAAAATAAACACACACAAAACTTAAATCTGGGACAATTATGCCAGCTAAAGGTCGTCAATTGTCATTGCCTTGTTTGGAAATATATATATATATATATGTATTGTGAATTGATATTTTTTAAAAGAGAGAATCATTAGTTTCTATAATGTCCTAGATGGTAGCATTCATTGTATTAACATTTATTTTGAAAGGACCTCAAATGAGATATAGGGAAAGGGTAACGCTTGAGAGGGTGAATAATACGCAAAGCAAAGAAATTGACTTACGGATGATGCCTCTAGTTTTTCAACAGTTATTGGCCATGTTTTGGAAGATTAATTAAATAATGTTTTGTCATATACTGTTATATTACATATATCTTGTTGAAATTACACTTAAAAACTGTACTTTAATTATGGGGGGGGGAATGTTTTTACGAGAAAAGTAATTTTCTGTTATTTCACAATATTTTTATAGTGCCCCATCTGCCAAAAAATTACCGTTTTTTTCTCTTTCTTTTTTTACGAGAAAGTAATTTTCTGTTATTTCCCAGTATTTTTCTAGCACTCCAACTGCTGGCAAAATACACACCCAAAAAAAATACATATTTTTTTACTATTTATTATTATTATTATTTTACAGTGCAGGTGTCTCCCATAAGATCATAGGATGTTGTTCAAGAGGCATCACTGTGGAAATTTATATTATTATTTTTTTATTTCTCAACTTTTATATACATTTGAACCAGGATTGGACAGGCACAAATAATCGGCCCTGGCATTTTGACTTAGGCCCACCGGCCCAGCCCGATTCCTGACCACCCTTGGCTGCCACGTAGTTCTACCACTCATGTGTATTGGTTCAGTTTGCTCTCCATATTGTAAATGGATTAATGGGCTTCTCCTTCTAAATTGTGGGTCGGTCTCTCGGAGTAAAATTGAGGAAAATAATAATCGGCCCCAAAAGACACCGGCCCACCGGGCATCTGCCCTATATGACTGATGGCCAGTCCAGCCCTGATTTGAAAAAAAGTGGCACGTCCAAAATGTTTCATACCCTTCTCAAAAATCAATAGAATATATTTTAGTGGCTACTACAGCAAATAAAATGCATCCTATAGCTGCTAATCAGCTTTTTGCAGCGTATAAATAATTTGGGGGCTTGACTATCAGTGGATTATAAATGTTGTACATTCACACATTGTGGAATTGACTTTCTGAGCTGCCTCTTTAGTTGGACATGGGGGAAAAACAAAACAAAGATAACAAAGCATGTTTTGACAGGCCTTACAGTAAGATCACAGCAATGGCATCCCAACCAGCTCTAACAGAGTGGAACAGTGACCTCTTGGACTGCTTTGAAAACGCCAGTACCTGTAAGATATATCTGCCCGAACACAAACAGCATCAGACTGCCAATTGTCTGGATCCTTTTCACACTGCAGATATCTTTCATTTTGCTCAGGCTGCTACGGTTTCTGGTGCTGCCCCTGCTTGGCATGCACGGTGGCAGGGCGATACGGAGAGAACCGATGTCTCCCATTGTGTGACATTATTAGCCCTGCCTTGTGTGTAATTTGTGAGATCCCTTTGATTGTGCCTCCCGCAGTCTTGTCTCTGAGAGCAAGCATGCGAGGCAGATATAATATCAAGGTAGGGTGGATGAAGCTGGAAGCCATTTTACAGATTCATTCCCAACTTGAACGCATGCTGTACTTTTCTCCCAGGGCTCCCTCTGTAAGGACATCATCGCTTCCTGTTTCTGCATGTGGTGCAGTTGGTGTCAGATGCACCGAGAGCTTAAATACCGACACCAACCGCCAACTGTCATTAATGTGGTCAACCAAACTGTCATCACTCAGCCTCCTCCTGTGGTGGTAATGAACCCAAACCCAGCACCACCCCCTTATTACGTCAGCCAGAAATAAGCAGCTTTGAGGTGGACATTGTTTTTCTTCTCTACTCTCACTGTGTGTATTTGATTCATTGATGACACTAATTTTCATATTTATGGTAGATAAGACAATCACACAAAAATACTATCAGTATAGATGATAAAAGGAATGAAGAAGGAAAAAGAAATTTATTTATCAACATCAATAAGCAAACAAATGTCTTCAATGGCCTAATGGCAACCCTAGTGGAGATGTACGCATAGACAAAATATGATTTTATTTACAATAAAATTGATGAAAATTGAGTTACTCTGATTTATTATTATTATTATTTTTTAAATGGATCATGTTGGACTTCTGTATTAATTTTTGGATAATTGTGAGGGTTATTTGAATTATCTTCTTTGCTGCTGTTCTTGCCCTTGCTGATTAGAGATTTACATTTTTTTTCCAATTGCTAAAACACTAAAATGACACACACAGCAAAACCACTTCTCAAGTCTCCAAAACTCTAAACACATTTTCTGCTTTACACATATTTTGCAATTCAAAATGGCACTTTTTAAATGCACCGAACACGGTTCTCTGCATAAGACACAACAATCTGACATGTTTGCCATTTCAAAACTCTGCCATTCAAAATGACAATACATTAGCTAATCGGCCATAATATGTACACCTCAGTGGTTAATTGTTACCACCTCAATCAGGAAGTAAGCACTATAAAAAGAACACAGATGAACACTTTGGAAGACGTGGCAGAGAGGAAGAGGAGGTGAGAACGAGAGGTTGAGGTAGTGGTAGAGCTGGTAGAGGAGTTCATGGCTAAAGACGACAACTTTCAACTGAAATCAGAGCAACCGTAGTTGATCAGTTCATCAACCATGGACTGAGAATGCAAGATGCTGCCTAATTTTTGTTGCCTCTCTCTATATATTTTATCTGCATTTTTTTCATTTTACTATTTTGTGAGCATATATTTGTTCACTCCAATGCATGTGTGTATCTTCAAATATTTATGTGCATGTTAACAATCTGCACAATGTTCTACAATTGGAACTATTTTAGTATTATGGCAATGCAACTAAAGATGAGAGTGCTTTTCATTATGCCTAACAGTGTGTAGTTGAAGACATAAATCTGGTAACGTGTGCCACTCGGTACAAAAGTTTAATTTCGGTAAAGCTATATGCAGTTTTGGTTGCAGTTCATTTGAGGAGCAATGTTGTACTTTTGGAGCAATTTTTGGGCATGTTAATCCGGACCTGAAGCAAGGATTTTATTAAAAAAATAAAAACACAACAATAAAATGAACAAACAATTGGTTTTGTTTTTGATATAATCAAGTTTTTATTTCTTACAATTACATAAAAAAACTGTATTTTCTTGCCTAGAAACATTTTCAGTGAGGCAATTTCATGCAAATATAAATTTCAGTTTAAACTGAGTATTTTCAAAATTGTCAGAAATGTAGATTAACTGCCGCCATGGAGGCCATGATAACTGATATGGGAGTGACTCCCGAACGTGTTTGTTTATCTACGCTAGTAGCCAGCAGGAATTTGTTGCTATCTAGCTGATGCGGCGCAAGTAGCATCAAGTTTGCCTTGACCTCCAATAACCCGTGGTAGGTGATGTGTGTCCTGCCCAACGGACATCTTTGGTGTTTGCTTCTCAGTTTTGCTAATCAATGTGTTTTGATGAGGCGCAAAATGTAAATTTTACCCTAAAAAGTACAATGCAAAACCGCTTATTTCAAGCCTTGATTTATCAGTTTCCTACAAGTCATTAAAACATGATTCATGTCTTCATATAGATGAAGATCATGATTAAAAACCCCTGCTGTAGATATATTCTGGCTTTTGCTCCCATTGCCACAACAGGATCCATTTTCTTTGGGTGAATGAAGTCTTTACGCTTCAGCAAACATTTTCTTCTATAGTATAAAAAGGGCATCTATTTCACAATCCCCGTATTTTCTTTCCTGTTAAATATTTCTTCCAGAATGATGAGCCATTCACCAAAATGATGAAGCTGGGCGTACCCACCTTGACAAAAAACCTGCAAAACAGAAAGAGAGAGCGTTGTGAGGAAGAAGGTCTAAACAAGTCGTTTAGGATCATATCCTCTACGGCTGTAATTTTCAAATGGCAATTCGGGACCCAAAAGTGGGCAGGAGAGACATTCTGGGGAGCTTGCGGACAGCTAGTGAAAAAAATTCCAGGTGACGAGTTTGTGTAATGGCATAAAAAAATTGTTGTACACGGTACATGAAGCATGCTCATTTAGAAATATTTGTAAACATGACGTGATAAACTATGGCACGGTCCAATTTTGTGCACAAATTTCGGTTATCTTGCTGGCGTATAAGCAGAACCCTGTTCTAAACTTACGACACAGTGAAATATTTAACATGCGGCCCAGGTGAGACAAAAGTTATTTTAGTTAACGAAAACTAATGAAAAAAATAAAATAAAAATTTTTGTTTACGAAATAAATACAAAATGCTTTTTAAAAAACCAAAACTAACTGAAATTTCATTTTACGTTTACAAAACTAAAACTATAATTATAGCAAAAATGTCCTTAGTTTTAGTCTTTGGTGATTAATTGAATGAATGAGCCTTTGGGGACGATTTTTAATGTGATTTTAAGTAGATTTATTTTGATATTAATCGGAATAAGGACGTTTGAAACTGTGTCACACAGGAGTGAGGTCATCTAGCAGCAGCCAATAGAAAAGCACCTTCAGACGACGTCGCTCCAAGGCGACAATTTTGCGTGCTTGACTTTAGCCCCAAATGGCTCAGCTGAAACGCAACATTAGGTAAGAAATGTGTTACTTTTCTTATTTTACCTTTATTTTTTTTTTAATACTGCGCACCATTAATACACTTTAAAAACAAACAAACATAAAACTAAAACTAAACAAAAACTAAGCATTTATTAAATAACTAAAACTAATCAAAACTAATAGAATCACCCTGAAATTAATTAAAACTAACTAAAAAAAAATATTTTTTTTAAACTCAAAACTAAATCAAAACGAAATCAAAACTAACTAAAATGAAAATTTCAAAACTATAATAACCCTGGGTGAAACTTGCCTTTAAAGTTGAAAATAACGTTAATAACCCAGTGCAAACTATTGACGTTTTATCAGTGCATTGTGGCCATATATTTAATTTCAATACAGTATTTTTATTTTTGTCCATGCAGTATTCAAGTTTATCAGTTTCTTCATCAGTAACCCTGAAAAGCACTTTGAACATGTAAGCAACTGCAGTGCCCAGCTGGCAGCTAAGGTTGCACAGTATAGCGGTACTAGAAAAGTACAGCAATACAAAACGATACCAGTATCAGTATCTGTCTACTTTATGCAGGTATAATAATGAGTCAGCATTTTTGTATCCGTGACAAGAGTTGAGAAGCACTGCTTTCCTAGTGCACAGCTGCATAAATTAAATGTAATGACTGACAAATAATTCTTGCTAATTATGAAGACAGACACAGGTGTTATCATTCAATGACATTCTTTCCAATCACGAAGGAGAAACATGCCGCACACCATAATTAGAGCATGACTTGTGGATTTAAATCTTGCAAAAGGTCTTAGCTATGCACACATGAAAACCAGGATTTAATTATCAATTAATTCTGGCTACGCAGCCAATAAAATACAGCTTAGAACTTAAGCGAAGCGCGAATGTGGCAAATTTTACATTTGATTCAATAGTTTAGCATGGGCCTACTAAAGATTTTGTGTTTTTTTATTGGTGATAAAGTGGCAGAATATTAACATGTGTCAAAGATAGTATGAATTATTATAAGGCAGTGCAGGTGGATACGTACTATACTTTCCGAATGGCAACCTCTTTTTAAAATAGATGCCAAGCATAAAAATATGCTGAGCAAGAAAACCCCAAACAAACCCAATAATAAGCCATAATGCAGGATACATGGACCACTAGAACAATAGTGGAATCAATTATTTGGGTATTTATTTTTAGCTACAAAATAAGAGTGTGGGGAAAAAGGGCCCACTTTAGATTACACAAGGCAGAAAAAGTTCCAAGACTAATGCCACGAAAGATAAATGGATGGATTTAAAATCCAAATAAGTTTTTGCTTTTGAGATAATCCCCTGCAGTTCAGGTTTAGTACACACTTACAGATTTATTTTTTTTTATCCTAAGAGATTGTTTACCGGTTACATATGCCATACATGAAGAATTTTTTTTTATCTTTTATAGGAAATAAAAACAGGATTTACCAGCTTGATCATACAGATGTATACATGATATATGTGGCGTGACAAATCTTGTCATCAAATATATTTTGAGTGAAGGAACTCGAGGTGTGTTCTCTAATGGATGGTGTTATTATCCTCACAACATGGGTAGGTCCCGGACATTTGTTTTTATTAGGGATGCACTGAAATTACATTTTTGGGCAGAAACCGAAAACGAGAAATACTTGGCAAAAAAACGAAAAGCCGAAAAAAATGTTTATGCCAATTTGTTATTATTGTTGCATTTATTATAATTAATTACATTTAGAATATTATTATAAAATATTTTGGCATATTTTAACATTCATATTTCAACATTTTAACAAAGCACAATATAAATTCAAATGCGTCCACACCACAGACATGTTGGCAAATGGTACATTAAAAACCAAACGTAGGGTGAGCAACTGAGCATTTTCTGGCGGTGCAATTGCACAGTACGTACAAATGTATAGTAGTTCGCACCGGTGGGCACGGATGCGTGCGGTACGGATGACGCATTTGTAGGCTATTTGGAGCGGGACACGTGAGGCGCACTTAAAAAAAAAAACATCTTTACCAAATAAAAATGAACAAAGCGCCTCTCGCTGTTCAAATTCAACAAGAAAACTGAGTAATTCTGCAAGAATGGAATTAATTGTAGCGTCCATTCGTCTGTTAGGTTTCTTTGTCCCAACCTTCGCCATCGAGGTATTTATTCATTGGTTTTGTCCCGCCTAAACAACGCCTGATTGGTCCGACCTAAAAAAGGTCGGCTGCAAACGTATCAGCGGGAGCGGTACAAGATGTATTCTCCGGAATTTGTAAACTCACAAATGCCGCAAGAATTCATCTTGCTGGCAAGGTTACGAAAACAGCCCAATTGTCGTTAGATGTGTACCAGGCCCAACGTGCTTTCCCAGCCTTCTCTGCACCGCTTCACACATGCCTGAAAAGATTCACGGCCATCTGGATGTGTTCAAATTGGGCCACCTTGATGATCCCCTTGAGCAAAAATAAATAAATAATTTATTTCTTTTTATGCTGCACGATGACCTTAAATGTCTTGTATTATTACTAAAAAAAAATGTTTTTATATTCCTGGAACTTTTCTGACATCTTGTAAAAGCCGTTCTTCCCTTCTCAATTATTTGGCCATAAATACCTTTTGTGCTGCAACACTTTTAATAGTGAAGTTTCTGGGTCAACTTTGTAGAGCGTCTCCCTCTCCTCATCCTCAAAGAACAGCTACAGAGCGAGAAGTTCATTACTCATCAAATAAAACACTGGAAGAGCAACTCTATTCAGTAAACAAAATGCATTATGTATGTTTGATTATGTATTGATATTTGTTTTAGAGAGACAGTCCTCCAATAAATACAACCACATAGGTCGTTTTGAAAAGGAGCCAAATTATGACCAAGTGTTGCGTATGTTAGTTTAGCGACCTCTTATCGGCCATGTGGAATAGTGCAAGAATCCAAAAGCAGGACCCCACCCCAACCTAGTCCGTCCGGTCCGAAAACGAGTGTTTATCTGACTGAGCTACTTGGCCAGTGATTGTTTTAGTGTTGTCTACATGTTTTGTAGTTATCTACAATCTTACTGTGCCTTTTACTAGCCTCAACCATTAGTGTCCCATGTAAAGACGTAACACGTACTGTACAATCTCACTGAAAGCCTCATCCTAACCCCATCCATCAGTCCATAACGGTGCATTGACATACATGTGAACACTAAAAAAAACACTAAGGCTACGTTCACACTGCAGGTCCTAATGCCAAATTCCGATTTTTTTTCACATTACCTATTAATTGCGACCTCAGTCCGTCTGCTGTGTGTACGTAATGCGTCCCCAAAGTGACCCCCTCATGTGCAGAAGAAGATACAACGTCACTCACAACGCTGTGTTTACAGAAGTAAATACGTATGGTTCCACATGTCAGGGCCACGGACTTCTATAAGTCCGTCGTCGGGGCTCATATTTTTACCATTTCATATCTACAGAGGAATGATGCAGGTGGAGATAGAAATAATATTTTGTGAAAATGAGGCGATCCTGTTCATCTCACGGAGATCGCTCCTTTTTTTCTCCCCAACGATGACGTCCCGTCATTGTCGCGCTATCCGTCTGCGTGGCTAAATTACTAATAACACAGCTACAAATGCCATCTTTATACTTCAGGTTCCAAGTGGGATTAAATTAAAGTCACAACAAGTTACTCGAAACAACTTTCACGTACGTCTCCCGAGCCGTGCGGACCTTGCGGATGCGTCAAGCATAAATCAAGCTTAATGCCCCCGCAGAGCGCATATTTGACTTTTCAAATATCGAGGTCGGATATATGTGACCTGGGTGAAAAAATAGCCTAGATGGTAGTCTAAGATCATTTCTAACCTGTTAGCTCAGTAAGATAAGCATTCGTCTTGCAACTAGTGGACCTGGGTTTGATTCCCATTACTTTTTTTGCTATTTAACATGGCCGATAGAGGTCAATAAACTACATTATGTAACACTTGGCCGTATTTTGGTGCATGGTAAAACGACCAATATGGTCCTTATTGTTGGAGGACTTGTTGGTTTTAGACATTGTATGCTTCAAATTATATTGCTGTTTTTTTTTTTAAGAATCAGATTAACAAACCTGTAAATTTTGCAGGTGATATTTTCTGTCCACATCCCAAGGTGGGAGTTCTTCCCCAAACATGACAGCAAAGTGATCTACAAAACTAATGGGGAAAATACATAAAAAATGAACACTGATTTTTTTTTTTGTTGATTTTTTTTTTAACACTGACAGTATTCTTAACACCGTGCCACAAGATGTACCAGTTGTTTTCGCAGAAAGCCGAGATGAAGTCACTCTGCTGATGTTCGGGATAGAGGAACAGCACAGGCCAATGCAGGTTGTGCTGCTCATCCAGGAAGACCTGAGCTCCTGTGGCCTGGTGCGAGCTGAGACCGTCCAGGCTCAGCTCGGCTATTGCAGTCGAAGACCCTTCATCGTCATCCTCCCCGTCTGAACCCGACTGACGAGGCTTCACCGACTGGAGGAACTTGATGCCTCGCTCCTGCAACAAAGTTTTCAATTTTAAGATTGTTCCCAGTCAACAACAGAAGATCTCTTGTCACTCTAGATTTTAGTATGTCTTATTATAACCTTAATCACAGCCATTAGAGCTTCTTTCTCATTAGCCAACTTCTTTTCTTTGACCTTGGCCTTTCTAGCATCTCTTTCTGCTGCCCTCTGTGGTAAAGAAAAAAATGAATATAAACTGTATTATATAAATTGACACCTATTTACCTTTAGGATAGATGCTACCTTGTGTTTGTCTGCTGCTGTTCTCAGGTCCTGCAACTTCTTGTCTGTAGGATGAGCTCTAAGACCTTCTACACACCACTGCATGGCTGTCGCAAAGTTACGCAACTCAATGCAACACTCAGCACCTGAACACACGTACAATCACATCCAACTAGAAATACAAATCACAATCCTAAGATAACCACAAAGATTGTCAAAAAGATTCACATGAAATGAAACTGACTTGAATGACATTCAATCAAATTAACCACAGTAATAATGTTGTCACTGTCTGATAGACAAAAATAAACTGGACAAAGCATGCGAGAATATTGTTTCACCGAGCTAATTAGTGTAAAACATACCTCTAATCAAGGCTTTAAGATGGTCTGGTTTGATCTTCTTTGCGGCTGCAGCGTCATTCAGTGAAGATCGCATGTTGCCTACATGTCAACAGATCACATCTAAAAAGTTACTCCAAATCATTTAGAAGGACATTGATTTCTTTGTAGTGTTTAACTTCAAGGAAAATGTACCAAGATGAAAGTGTGCTGCTGCTCTGTTGGTGAGAAGAACAGTGTCCAGGTCGTGATCGCCACATTCACTCTTCAAAGCTGCTGTGTATGCCACTATGGCCTTTAGGTAATTCTTCTCCTTGAAAAAGGCATTGCCCTCATTCTTTAAACTTTGCGCTTTTTCTGTAGAATAAAACAAAATTGATATCACTTCATGTTGGACACATACAGTTCATATTAACAAAAGGATAACATTTGTGGCATACATACCTTCTGGGGTCCTGTCTTCATCGTGGATTATAGCCTGGATATGAGCTAGCTCAGGATATTCTTTGGGGTCAAACTCATCAGGTACCGTTTTCATGAACATGGGTATCTTATCAAACTCCTAAATAAGACCAGAGAAGAGGGGCGTACGGAACTTCAGGTTATAGGTTGATTCACTGGTCAACACGATTTTTCTTGCATGAAAATTTTCAATGGATTTCGGCCCATTTTGGGGCGCTGAATCCAAATCTGGTGTTAGTTTTTGCTAATCTCATCACATTTCTGCTGTTTGGTCACATGTTAAGTACCACATAAAATATGGACCAGAGGGAGAGAAGGAGCGCATTGTATAGTTTTTGTTGAAATTAAACAACAACAACAACATATAGGACGTGTTCCCAAGCAACCATATTTGTAATAATGTTTACAATGGAAGGCAGCTACTTCCTTAAGAATGCATTTCCAAAGTTCCCAAACTACTTTTATGCTTGCACAATTTCTGAGCATTATTGATCACAATAAACAAATACCAAATAAGTGAAATATATTGGAAAAAGTATTTGCTGTAATTATGGGGGTTGACGTATATGTGTTTCCATCTCTCCATGTGGCATGACCACTGTGTGTAATGTGTTTCACTGCCATATACTGTATCCTTGTGTCACAAATGCCATTGTTGCTTGTTCAAGTCTACAATGATTGTAACTATCACCCAAAAGTGTATTTACGTTATAACATAGAAAACAGGTCTGCATATGGGCAAACTCGGTCCTCAAGGGCCGCAGTCCTGCATGATTCTGACGTTTCCCTACTCCAGCACAGTTGATCCCAATGAACGTGATCGTTATGCAGAGCTTGCTGATGAGGTGATCATAATCAGGTATTTTGGAGAAGTGAAACATCTCAAACCTGCACGAGTTTGCCCACCCCTGCTACGCTACATGTTCACATACTCACCAAACCCAGAGTCCAAACACAAACTACAGCTATCGCTCATAGCATAGTTAGCTACCATAATAAATACGAGTATGAGCCCCCTCGCCAGCAAAGATGCGCCATTAATAAATGTGTAGATAGTTCATCTGACCTCTTCCCAGTTGTCTTCATTGAAGGCTTTTTTGTATTTGTGGCGCTTGAAGGCTTCCGCGAAAACGTCATCATCGTCGCTATCATTTTGTACAGCAGGGGAGGCCATGACTCAAAAAGTTATCTGTGCGCCGTTTTCCTAAGTCAAAACAGATAATCACCGTCTACATGCTTGTCACACTATACGTGTAACGAAGGCACGACTCACCAAATAGTTCGTGCGGCAACAGCCGTCAGCCGAAGGTTCCATAGTTGTTGTTTTTTTCAAACACTTTATTGAACATTAATATTAACAAACACTCGCAGAGGATCATAACACGTCGTTTTTAAAAATTCATTATTTATATAGTGCGTACCTTATTCAATCTATACATTTTATGAATCGCTACTCTTATCGGGTGGGATTGTTTTGTTTGACGGACTGAACGGAAGTTGATTAGCCTTCTCACTTCCCTCCCGCATGCAAGTGAAGAGTAGAGAAAGCAGATGTCAAATTTGTCAATAAAGCGCCATGGCACTTGGCTTCGTGGTTTGACACTTCGCCTCCGACTCCCGTCACTGCTCCCTGCAGTGCATCAACTATTTCAAAGAGAAGATGTTTTAAATCCACTGCAGTCTTACTTTCCGCCAGGAGAGGGCACTATAACTATTCAAATTCAGTGCTTCACAAAGCTTCACTTTGCCAGCACTAGTTCCGCCTAACAATAGATAACGGACTGGTCAAATACCCACAAAAATCACATAAACACACATTTTAAGACTTTGATAATCTACTATCATATGCGTAATAACACATTTGTATGTTTTCAAATGGCGACATTAATAAGGTGAGGGCGGTGGAAGTTGTGGTCTCTATGTCTTATATCACTCTCTCGATCTGTCTCTCATATTTTGCAAAATCCGTCTGTTCATTTACCAAATGGACTCGGAAACGGACCACCAAGAAGACCAACAAGGCTTTCTTGGTTGATGTTCCGTGAAATTGCATTCTTGACAGCCAAACAGTGGTACCTCAATAAACGAACTTAATTGGTTCTGTGACCTTGTTAGCTTTAATGAAAGGCGACCTCAATAAGGTCTAATTATTAGCGCGAGACGCACAGTATGCTCCATCCGTTCACCCATGATTATAAGTTTCCTAAAACGAAACATGTACTTAACCGGAGGCATATTTTCGACAAAAAAACGTGTTCGTAACACGAGGTTCCACTTTCTCTTTCAGTCGTATTTTCGCTCCGTTTTTTCGAGTGCATAAACACTAAAAACTAAACAATTACATAATTATCAACAACACCTTACAGTGAAAAAACAAAACGTTGGACCAGATTTTCACCATTATAAACACGGAGTAAGCCCCACACTTTTTGCAGAATACACAAAGATTTGCACAACACTACACAAAAGTAGGATGCCACTTCCTTGCAATTCCAAAGCACTGATTGACATATCACCACACTCATGAGCCAGTTGATTAAAAACACAATATGGTAGACAAAGCAATCAAGTTTGAGCGCTACAAAAAATGCAGCTGGTAAAGTCTCCTGCTTTTAATCCAAATGGAAGAAGTCCGAGAAAGAAAAGTGAGGGTGAGAGGGGGAATCAGTGGAGGATGAGCAGGAGGTAGAGATAGAGACGTGAAATAGGAAGAGAACATCCTCAAAAAAGAGGACCAAATTAGTCAATTCGTGCAACACTGGTTGATGTCATCATCAACCGTTGATTGATGCGGAGGGAGGCTAAAAGTTCCACCATATAGAATTACACATCTGTCATTAAACAATTGTAAAAAAACAAAACAAACTGTAGAACAAAGATGTTCAGCTCAAGACAGAAATGTAAAAACAAGTTTTCTTCCTAGATACCATTT
The DNA here is from genome assembly GCF_051991255.1 of Vanacampus margaritifer. Classification (NCBI taxonomy): domain Eukaryota; kingdom Metazoa; phylum Chordata; class Actinopteri; order Syngnathiformes; family Syngnathidae; genus Vanacampus; species Vanacampus margaritifer. The sequence goes on from NC_135444.1 coordinate 5,318,656, forward strand.
AAGAATACAGTATATCATGTGCTGAATTTTACAAAGCTAAAACAAGACAAAATACAGGGCTCTTTTTTATTTATTTTTAAATCTGATTCAAGACAATCAACAATCAACTTATAATGTACACTTCAACCTCCATTGAAAAGGATGCCCACAGCATCATGCTCAACAGTCAGTAGTAGCTAAACACAACTTTCTCCACCTGGTCAGATATTCTAAAATAGTGAACAGCGACTATGGTCACCACTTTAACTTTAGGCACACCTCCAAAAATGATCAACTTTCCTTTTTGTTTTGCTGTAAGAATTCAAGTTTTTCCAGCATTGTTCAGTTTAGCAGCCCTACATCACTTACATCCTCACACCTCATTCACTGCACCTGTACCAAGACCGTGTCAACCATCACCGAGTAAGATTTGCACTATTAGGCACAATTTCATCCCTTTTATTACTTGAATTCTAGATGCCGTAAAAAAAAAAAATTTCAAATAAAAATAAAAGTTTTTTTAGGGGGGGGGTTCCTGTTTTTCATGCCGTTTTAACCTTTAGTTGTATCCATGGAAAAAAAATGAATACATGAATTTTATTTGAAATCCTGAATAAAAAACGACCAATAAAGTGTATTACACATCAGGTTTATAAAAAATTATTTACATTATCAATGGAGAATAAACGTTGATATTCAATTTATTGCTTGAGTTCACACTTAAATCGCGGAAAGAGCTGCCTCTTCAAATGACATACAGTAGTGAAAAACAATCATTTGATTGCATGTTCTGACGCGCATCCAGAAATTTGTATGATTTAATGTTACATTTGAAATAGATTTTTTTCTTGTATAAATTTGACAACTACGTGCAGCACTTAGAATCCTCTGTGAAAATTGCTCATAAATCAAATGATCAAATGTATTCACTCAATTAAATGCACCAATGTCCGTTTAGGCTAGTCCTTCTCAAGGGGGCGTGACCTAATGCTGCATTCGAATTAGGTGGAAAGTCAGACAGTCCCAGTTCCGACCTCAAAGCGTTTGACGCAAATGTACACAGCAAAGATGGCTGATTCCGATAAATTGTTTGTGGTTCTGGCTAAAACAATCATCTCAAATCATGTTGTATTACGTGAACCTTTGTCAAATAACTAAGTTAAAGGAACAATACATAAATATAAATAAATACCTGTGACATCATATCGAAGTCGGGGTACCAGTACTCCTGCCACCCTCACACCCGACTGCAAGTGTCATTTCCAAATTTAAGCGGGCGTTCCCCTTCATTCTTCCTGTTTCTGTGTCGGAAAAATCAGATTTCCCACTTTCCTTGAATGCAGCATAAAAACACTAGATGGCCTCAAGGCGCAGGCAGCCAAGTTATCACTGGTAAGCCATTTTAGGACAGGAGACAATAACTTTTCATTGGCGCGCATGGGCCATCATCTTGTTTTTGTTTTTAAATGATTATTTGTATAGATTTTCATGTGTGTGACCTCAGGGAAGCTTCTAGTTTTTTTTCCCTGTACTACAATAAATTGTAATTGCACAACCACTTCAGTAGGTGCTCTCACACTGTAAAAAAGAAGAAGAAAAGAGACTGTTTAACATAAGAGTATAGCCAACGCTATTTTTATTTTTTTTTAACTACTCAGCTCAAAAGGTTATTCACCTTTGAACATAAGTTGTATTAACATGTATTGCTGTGTGGAAACGTTTTATACCTTAAGTTACAATAACATAATAGCTGATTTTTTTAATAGTGTATTGTCAAAGAGTGTGCAAGGCGTATTAGCTCTCCTGCAGAGGTGTACTTTCAATTTTATAGACAAATGCCATTTTGACACTAATAATAGTTGTGGCAGAGAGTTGGGCATGTGAAAAATATTTTCTTTTTTATCAGTGTGGAACAAAAAAATCATTGCAAAGCACTGCTTTATAATTTTAAAAAATCCATCAGTTTTATTGTAAGACGTTTCAGTGTTTTGAAAGTCATTTATGAATTAAATATATAATCAGTTTTCCTGCTCACCGCAGTCAAGCCATACAAGGACAGATGGCGTCGCAAGCGGCTCTCAGATTGGAACACCGGACTCATGGGCTGCTTTGAAAGCGCCAGTACCTGTAAGATATATCGTAATGCATACAGCAGCAGCACAGTCAACTCTCAAAACCGTTTTACACTGATGATTTATTTAGATTTTGCTCAGGTTGTTACGGTTTCTGGTGCTGCCCGTCTGGCATTCATGGTCGCAGGGAAATACGGAGAAAACCGTTGTCTCCCGTTGTGTGACATCTTCAGCCCTGCCGTGTGTGTAATTTGTGAGATCCCTTTGATTGTGCCTCCAGTCTTGTCCAGCAAGCATGCAAAGCAAATATATCGCGGTAGGGCGGACGAAGATGGAAACCATTTTTGAAAATGACAGGTTCATTCCCAACTTGAACGCATGCTGTACTTTTCTCCCAGGGCTCTCTCTGTAAGGACATCGTCACTTCCTGTTTCTGCATGTGGTGCAGTTGGTGTCAGATGCACCGAGAGCTTAAATAGTGACATCAATCACCAAACTATTATTAATGTGGTCAACCAAACGGTCATTTCGCAGCTTCCTCCTATGCTGGTAATGAACCCAAACGCAGCACCACCTCCTTATTAACGTTGGTTATAGAAGAGCTGCTTTGAGGTGGACTTTGTTTTCTCCTTTACTTTGAGGTTACACCAGTGGTAAGACATTCATTCTAAAACTCAATCCATTAAATATCTCTCTCTCTCTCTCCTTTTCTAATCATAGTATAGAATTAATAAACAATAAAATGTTAATCTTATTTTCTCGTTGTTTGTTCAGTGAGAGACAATGTCATGCCTGACGGATGGTAAGCATTTACACATGATTTCCAGTAACATTAAAGACAGGTGAGGCCCAAATTTCAATCACACGACTTCCACTGTTCCCAAAAGACAGAAGACCTCATCCTTAGTTAAAAACATCATCTCATCAGTCTGCTGGCAGATCACCTCAAACTTGGGAGTGTCCTCCAGTGCCCTCTTTCCAACTACAATGACATACGGGTAGCCCAGTCGGCTGGCGTCCTTCAGTCTCTTGCCGATGGTCATCTGGGCGCGGTCATCAAGAACGACCTCACCTTTCAGATGAGGTAACGTCTGTCCTATTGTGTGAACGAGCTCTTCAGCCACAACTGTCGCCTCAGTCTCCTTGCTGCCCTTCTTGGGGGGTTGAACACAAACCTGGTAAGGGGCTAGAAGACCCGGCCAGCGGATACTTTCATCTGTTGACATCACCTCGATTGCCGCAGCAAGAATACGCGTCACTCCCAGGCCGTAGCAGCCCATTTCTGCAACACTCGGCTTGTTTTGGGCATTAATGAACATGGCGTTGAACATCCCAGAATACTTTTTGCCCAGGTAAAAGGTGTGGCCTACCTCAATTCCCTTGGACTCGGTCAGGGTACCAGTTTTGCACTGGGGGCAGTCGGTTCTATCAGACGCCATTGTCTCTACATTGGCAGAGAAGGAGCAGCTCCCGCAGACCAGAAGCCTGTCTTCGCCAATATCTGCGGGCAGCTGGAATTCGTGAGAGAGTTTTCCACCTATGTTGCCTGTGTCTGCCTGCACCTGCACGCAACGCAGGCCCAGACGCCCGAAGACACGAATGTACGCGTGGCACACAGATTCATAGGTCTCAAAAGCGGCTTCCTCACTGACGTCAAAAGAATACATATCCTTCATGTAGAACTCCCTTCCTCGAAGGAGACCAAACCTTGGCTTTGGCTCATCTCGAAATTTGCGGGTGACCTGTTGAAGACAAAGACATTTGACTTTTGGATCTGCAAGCTGTGCTTGAAGTTAAAAGTTTACATACTTGTGGGGTATGTGAACTTATGAGTGCACTGTGTGGTGAGAAAAAGGCTTAATGCCTATAAAATCCAAAATACTATGGTAATTGTTTTGATATTTTCAGAGGTTGAAGTTGACATAGAGATGATTCATAGCATTTTTGTGTCACGTGTGACGTTTAGCTTTTGTACTTTTACAGCTGTGCTCAAAAGTTTACATACTTCATGCACAACTGTATCTAATCTAAATTTCTTCTCAATGCTAAGTGGAAGTCAACCATAAACATTTCTTGACAATAATATGTATGTATGTATGTATGGATGGATGTAACACTGGATTAATATTAAATTTGTAGAATACGAGTTGGCAGCAAAATCCAGCCATTTTTATCCATCTCAGGGGGCAGCCATTTTGCCATTTGCTGCTGTTGACTGAAGATGACATCACAGTTGCTCAGGTCTCAGGTAACAACCAATTACAGCTCAGCTTCAGAAAACAGGTGAGCTGTGATTTGTCATCTTCAGTCAACAGCAGGTGGCAAAATGGCCGCCCTCCTGAAATGGACAAACATGGATTTTGCTTCATAACTTATATTCAACAAATATTATAATAATCAGAATGTCATGTTTGGACTAGTGAGGTCACATATAACATATTGTCAAGAATTTTTTGGGGGGTTGACTTCTTACCCTTTAACTTAATCCTAAAATAATGGAGGGATTTCAGAACTAAACAGCAAACTGATGGCTATGTTATTATATTTGTCAAATGTATTAAAAGTTCTGAAAAAGTTTTAATTTGACAATAATTGTTTAGCCATCACAGGCTTCAGCTGCCCTTTGACGGGCGAGGGACGGGCACTGGAAATTAGCATTAGCTAAAAATGCTGTGATCCTGTGCATTAGAGATTGTTTATCATTCATCTATGTTGTGGCATCTGTCCCTATTCAAATAAACATGAAATGAAGTTTGACCCTAAAACAAAAAATGTGGGTCAATGCCCAAACTAACCTGGTACAACAGTAGAGGCAGCTGTCTGTAAGACAGAGTGGTCTGGTGAGCCACCAGATTGGTCACGGCCTCCTCGTGCGTGGGTCCCAAACAGTAGTCGACACCGTGGCGATCTTTCAGACGGAACAGCTCCTTCCCCATCAAGTCCCAACGCTCACTCGTTCTCCACAGATCGGCGGTGCACAAACTGGGCATGTCCAGCTTCTGCCCACCTATCTGCTGCATCTCCTGGTCAATCACTCTCACCTGGCGGTTGGAGAAATTATACATTTTGAACACTGGATTTGCCTGTACTGAGCATGCATCGTTTTAGAACAACTACTTTTCATACAAGAAAAAAATATATTAAAAATAAGTAAAAACTTCCTCTTCTCTTTACATATTTTTCTTTCTTTTTTTACCACTTGCATATTATTGAACTTATCCATTCAAAGTAAACAACAATGGCAGCGTACATACAAATAAAGTTTCTACAAAATGTATTAAATTGGAATAGATTTTTGAAAAGTGAATCTCATGTTAGTAACTATGGCGGACCAAGACTGCCAAAATTAAAAATAAATAAATGAATAAATAAAAGTGAAAATAAAAACAGATACAAAAATATTTCAAAAACTGAATACAAAAAATAAATATAAATTAAAAAAACAACAACAAACATATCAATAAATAAATAAATTAAAAAATTAAAAATGAGATTCAAAAAGCAAAAATAAATATAAAAATAAAGTTGGAAATAAATACAAAAATAAATATATAAACGCTCTGCTCTCACATTTATTTATTTCATGCTGCAGACGCTCTGTCAGGACAGAGCGGTCCATATATATATAGATATAGTTTTGGTCCTCCATAAGTAAGTAAGAAATGCCAAATTTGGGCACAATCGACTCCAATGATGCAGGTTAATAGATCCTTCTGGGACATGTTCTTCTTTAGGCAATTTTACATTACAATAATGATGGTAAAATCAGATGAAAAAAGTGCAATATGTTCTCATTCCTGATAACATTATTAAATCTCACCAGTTTTTCCATGGAGCGCACAATTGCAGGAAGGTAGTAGTAGCATCCTGGATTTGAAGGATGAATGAGTCCTCCCTGCTGCATGAGCCTCTGGCTCTTACAGGTAACTTCACCTTGCATTCGGCTGTCAGGGCCCATGTCACGCAGGTTGGACGGCTGATAGAGACGAGAGACCAGGAGCGGGGCTTTCATTCGCCTGCTGTGAGAAGATGCAACAGCAGGCTCTGCAATGCCAGAGTGGTTCCTGCGGGAAAGTAGTCCTATTCTATGGAGGCTGCAGAAGACTTTGTGTCGGACCTGGTGGATTGCAGGCTCCATGGTGGATCTAGTTCACAAAAACAAGTCAACAATGAGATGCCGTTTTAATATTTGTAAGAAAATTTTTAAATTACAATACAGAGAAGGCAGTGTCTAATTTGCCGTGACCGGCAACTCTCCTGCTAGCGTTATTTTGCCGTGAACGGCTCTGATTGATCAATCGCCGGACCAAGCCTCAGAGCATCGCTATCGGGTGTAGCAGTAGGCTGTTGTCAAGAAATTGCAGTAAAAATGACGTTTAAAAAATGTACATAGGATGTACATAGGGGATGCACTTTTGGGGCGACCGCTTAAACCACCATGCTACGAGTTGGCGCAGAATTCGTACTTTTCGTTCTCGCGCAATTCACGGCCAAATAGCGATATGTTACGAGTTGCCGGTAATACTTCGTACATGCTAGCATTGCTCACTGACACTCAGCAGTATATTGTTGCTGTTGTTTATTAAAAATAGATAATAGTAAGACTTGGTGTAAAAGTGTTAAGTGAAAAAGTGACCGGTAAACGACAAAGTGCCTCTCACTTCCTGGCTGGTGCTGTTATGCTAGCTTACTTTAGCAGAGGTTAAATAGTTAACCGTGGAATGACTTCCCAGGTTCGCCAAAGACCGCACCAAACGACAATAACAAGACTTACACTAGAGGCACAAAAGCTGCAGTGTTCCGAATATACGAGCAATCCAAAATATTAGAGTGTCGACTCGTCTAATGAGCCTAACTTGAAGGACTCGGTCCCATGCTGTCAAATTGCACTGCAGGTTTGCCCTCGTCTGCCACCTACAGGCCTGGAAGAATAACACAGAAACGTCAGTAGGATATTGAGAAACTCAACATTTGAGAACATTAGACAAGGGGATAAAAAAAAAACATCCAAAAAAACCTCGCGTTTATGAGTCAAGTATTATTAAAACATTTTTTTTACAAACGACAAAAAAATCAACTGAAAGTGATGAAGAAAAGACGAGGTCAAAAAAAGAAGTGAGAAATGTACTAAATTAATCGAACTGACAACATTCTTTTGTTCACTCTCCCCCCTTTATTGCACTTGTAAATAATTGAACTAAACCGTTTTGAAAGCATATATTTGTAATTCAATATAGTGAGTTAAAAGAAAGAACAAAAGGAGAAAGCCAATGAGTGGCTCCATTTTAATGTGTCATTTAACAACTGATGCATGACTCACATTGCTTTTATGTTCAATGAGGTGTATGGTCCAACACATCATGTACACATATTTCTCTGCAGCCTGGTGTAAACAGTGCTCGACAATATGCAAACTCACGTTTTCCCCATCATTGATAATGCAGGTGTAATAGTGTCAGTCTCTGTAAACATCGGTAGGGAAAATATTTAATGAAACGTGACATATTGGTCAAATCTGTTCATTTTTAATTTTACACACTATCTATTTTGTTGAGATTACACTTTTTTTTTCTAGTGTAATAGCATTTTATGTTGCTATTATTCCCGTCAGTGGCCAGTTGTTGTGGACCTCTATCTTATTGCTGTCTTTTAGCCAAACATTATGGATGATACACATTCCAGTTCCAGACCTGAGATAAAACGAGCACATACATTAAGGGGCGTGTCGTGACTTGGTTGTCATGACTTGTTCCAACATTAGTTCCCGGAGAAACAGGCGACCAATTGTCTCGGTGAGATAAAAAGAATCCCTCGAGCACAGATTCAATCGGCATAAAAACCTAATGAGTTTATTTGGTTTGATATTTTTATGTACTGCCATAAAAAATATTTTCTCAGAAAGGCATCACAAAAAGTACAAACCATAGTGTAAATATTATTTGAAAATTGGGTGCAAAAGTAGGTACACATATTTAAAAAGAGAGAGAGAGAGAGAGAGAGAGAGAGAAAACACTTACATAACTTAAAATAAATAAATAAACAGGAAAAATAATATATTTAGTTCCTTCTTTTTTTTAAAGATATGTATTGTATATGTTTTATGCATACCTACTTTTGCACTCCCTGTATATCTGCCAATAAGTATTCATGAACTACTGAACTGGTAATAAGAAATGTTTTCTGAGATGGACCATGATGGTTTTCAAAGCAATGTTTGAAGTTTTAAACAAAAGTATGTGTTACGTATTTTTGCCATAAATTTCAATCCAAAAGTATAATGCCTTCCACAAGGGCAAAATTTAACATCAGCAAAACTTAAAGAGGACGTCAACTCGAAAATGTAAAATGTTCTTAAAAATATTTTGTATGCGCTACCCTCCACTAGTCTAAACACAGCATTCAGATTAATATTGAGTTTGTCCTGAGCAACTGTGACGCCATTTTCATTGGACAGCAAGTAGCAAAATGGCCGCCCCTTTTGCATTTGGTATATTGATTGATTGAGGTCTACAATACACACTTTCTGTCTGAAATCTTAGGAGACATGGTGATGCTAGGGGCGGGTTGGATTTGGAAATCCCAATCTTGCAGAATTATTTGGATCCAATCCAGGAAAGGTTTGAGATACTGCGATAAAAAATTCTGATCCACGGATCAGGAAAATGGGATTTGAAAATCAGCTTAATCTGGATTTGAATTTTTGCAATTCTGGGTCCTGCACCTAATGATGGCCAAGTAGGGCGATTCGGGTGTGTGTCTTGACCTCCTAAAAACACCTCAGACTGACCCACCTAACCCCTGAGCTTCAATCAAACCCAGATTTAGAACCACTGCTTCAGTCTTCAATGCAACTTGAGGATGTTTTGAGAATGTGACAACTCCAGTATACGAAAACAACTCACACAAGCCTGGAGAAAAGTTAAAAAGTGAACAACTAACCCTACCCAGCTGTCCCACCACATATATTGCACACTTTTTTTTATTTTTTATTACTGGACTATATTTTTCCAAACAAGCATGCTATGATAGCACGATCACCGTAAGTAGGTCTGCTGATAACAATCATGCTGAAATGTCATACTGACTATCACACTGCACCATCAATATCTCCGTAATGACCTGGCTGATGGACTGTCAACATTGACTTTTTCCTCTCATATGGTCCAAAACGCTGTAAAGTAGTCAACAACACTGCTTTCTAAGTGTGTAAACGCGCCAAACATCTGCTTGAGCGTGGGAGGGAGGGGCACTTTGTTTCACCTAATTAGCCATGCACCACAGTAAAGGTCAGTGCAATCACTACGTAATCACCTGCAGCAAAAAGGGTTGCCCTCGTTTCATTTGATTGACATTTGGAGGTGATATTTTCTCGAAGAATGGCCAAAGTGGCCAAAAAGCGGAAATGGTGGGCGGCCATGTAAACATGTGCATGTATGACTGGGATGGGCTAAGGAGCATTAAGTGGGAGGTGCGGGGATGCTCAGTATCCCGCAACAGAAAGGTGGACGGCTATATAGTGAAGACAGCAGACAGAGCGGCATCCATAAGAGAGGACAAAAGATCCCACTCAGGGCATCAGCAGTAACTTTAAAAGAAAAAGAAAGTCACTTTAGGTATCCAGGATGCGAGCTCTCGTGGTTTTGCCTCTGCTGCTTTGTGCCGTGGCGTGGGTGGGCAGAACAAGTGCCGAGGTCAAAGCCGTGAAACTGTGTGGCCGAGAGTTCCTCAGAGCCGTCGTGTACACCTGCGGAGGATCCCGCTGGAGGAGGTTCCCCGCCGAGTCAAACATGGATGGTGAGATGACTGTTTAGTTATTTGTTTGTCCTGAAACAATGTCCACAGTTTTTGGTTGTTAAGATCAGATGAGTGAGAGAGAAAAAAAAGAGAGAGAGAGCAATGATGATGACATGTTGAATCGGTGAGACTAATACTGAGCTTTCTCTTAAAAAAAGAAAAAAGATAAAAGAAGAAAGAAAAAAGAAAAAAAGGAAAAAAATAGATCAGATGAGTGAAAAGTATAATAGTAGGGATGTTCGATAACACTTATTCCAGACCAATACCAACACCTGTGTACAGATACCACTAGTACTTTTCATACATAACATCCACAATGACAGATAATTTATCCCAAAATAGAACATAGATAATTGCCATTAATTTAATGCAATTTAAGGAAAAATTTTACATTTGGAGAATAATTATTTTTCTAATTTTCAAGACCCTGATCGTAACTTCCACAGGAGGGTGGCCGATACCGATATTGATTCCCGTCGCGAGTACCGATACCTAGAAATAAGGCCTGGAATCGTCCCAATGCAATACCTGATATCGGTACTCGCACATCCCTTTAGTATTTAGTAATGTTGTCAATCAATTTTTCCTGATTTTATTTATAAAGGCCAGGTCTGACCCAACACTTTATTTCATGTTTCTTGTTATTGATTGATTTAAAATAAATACATTTTATCAGAAAATGTGGATGAAACATTTTCTTCACTTTTTAAAGCTTTAAAAAATATATATATTTTTTTTATTGATTTATGTATGTATGTATTATTATTATTTTTTATTTTATTTTATTTTTACCAAATCCCTTAACATAAATTGAACAATATAATTTATATCTGGCTGTCACCATGACTTTTGGATTGAGAATTTAAGAATTTGTTGTTAAACGATATGTAAGATGCAGGTGCAATTGTGTATACTGTACAGTATGTAGTAACATGATTAGGTGATTATATGTTTATTTTATTTTCAGTCATCACGAACCTCTGATGGAAATCTGAGACAAACATGACTTATACACTGCCACATTGGTTGTCTGAAATTATTATTATTTTTTTTATAATGCCTTGACCAGATGCTTTATTAGATACAGCCGGACAACCTAGAGAGAATTCTGCCCTTATAAAAGCATGATTGCTTAGTTTCAATGAACACAATCATAATGTTGTGGAATCAGAATCAGATTTATTGACCAAGTATGTAAAAACACACAAAGAATTTGCCTTCACAGTCAAAACCCGTCCAAGAAACACGAAAAATGACAATAACCAACAGGGGGAGACATGGGAAGCCTTGTGGTTCGCTCACTAGCGCCCTGAGTTTCTTAGATGGAAAAAAAACTCAGACATGAGGTAGAAGAGCCCTGAAAAACCATGAAAAACACTTAACATGACATAAGAAAAATATTTTAAATGATCAATCAGCTCTCACTATTATCCGCCACACTTCTACACAACTGCAAACACAACTAAACAAGCTTCAGTCACTGCGATACTGACTGTGTCCTTGCGCCATAATCTAGCAATCTAGAATTTTCCATGCATGTGTGGGCAGACCAGGACATGATGTCTACATCATTAATCCACAGGAGCACACATATCAAGATTACAAGATCTCAGTCTCAAACTCAGTTAGTCTTATCAGTTGGAGTGATCACGAAGAGGAAAGGGATACTGAACAAGTCAAATTGCATAGCGGAAATCTGCATTGTCATTAGGGACGCTTTTAATGGGAACATCAATCAATTGAACAAGATGGTTCCACTCCATCTGTCAAGTATATAAATAAACATAATGCCACAGAATCCATTGTGATTTTTTTGTCCTTCATTGTGTATTGTTGATGCAGGTCTGTCCACAGGAGAGGAGAACAGTTTGGAAAGTTTGCAGAGCATCAAAAACCACCCGGGCTCAGACTTGACCAGGCGGGACATAAACAACATCCTGACAACAGTGTGCTGCCAGGTCGGCTGCAGGAAGAGCGACCTCACCTTCCTCTGCTGAGCTCAGCCACATCATCGTCGTCGTCTCTTCTCCAAGTGACCAAAAACGAATCAGCCTTGCCTTAATAGAATCCAAATGTAAATCAGAATGCTTAAAGACAACATGATCATCATATGAATTGCAATTGTCTTTTCCATGAAGTTATTTACAATTTTTTTTTGTTATTTTGGTGAAAATATTTCTGAGCACCTGTAATGTAATCATGGCACAATCACACCAATTAGTGATTGAGGTTAGAGAAAGTGAAGAATGCTGCATGTCTTTTTCGATCAGTTGAAAGCACTCACTGATAAGTAAGCAGGTTTGTAAACAGTCCATGCTTGTTTTTATTTAAATGGAGGAATATGCTTTTATTTCACTATTTTGTCAAATAAATTGCACAGGAGTCATATTCTTTGATGAGCATAAATTTCACTCCACAATGTATACAGTGAATGTGATCACTGGCACTGACCAATAAAATATATACTTCAATGACCTCTAACAGTGATGCTAGTGGTTAGTGCTTCTGTCTCAAAGTTATGGATTCAAATCTCAGCTAAATTTCCTGTATGGATTTTGCATGTTGTCTCCATTCGTGCTGCATATTTTACCAGGACTAAAAAAGTGATACGGCTACGGTACATCACCAGCAAAAACTTATAAACTAATCTATTAACAGCAAAAAACAAAGTGACAGACTCTCCAATTCAGTGTCTAATGTAGGTGGAACCATTTTCTGCATTAGCATGAAGAAAGAATATTTTATAAAATACAAAGATAATAATTACCATTTGAGCGGTACACTTTAGGTCAAAAGCATGGTGGAGACAGTTTGGAAATTATATAGGCCTTGTTATCATTTTTATACCACAAAAACCTGTTTTGAACAGGGTGTGTAGACTTTGTATGTTTATAATAGGCTCCAGCTCACCTGCGAATCTTGTGGACGAGCACTAAAGAAAATCGATGGAAGGACAACTTTGCCTTTTTTGTATCTTTCATGTACAAACCCAATTCCAAAAAAGATGGGACACTATACACCTTGTGAATAAAAACTGAATGCAATTATGTGTAAGTGCCAAATTTTTATATTTTATTCAGAATAGAACATAAAGAACAGTTCAAAAGTTTAAACTGAGAAAATGTTTCATTTTAAGGGAAAACTATGTTTATTTTAAATTCCATGTTGTCAACAAATCTAAAAAAAATTGGGACAAGGCCATTTTCACCACTGTGAGGCATCCCCCCTTCTTACAACAGTCTGCAAACGTCTGGGGATCGAGGAGGCAAGTTTCTCAAGTTTAGAAATAGGAATGCTGTCCCATTCTTGTCTAACACGCGTCTCTCTAACTGTTCAACTGTTTCCGGCTTTCTTTGTTGCACCTTCCCCTTTATGATGTGCTCTATAAGTGAAAGAAGTGGACCGCAGACTGGCCATTTCAATACCAGCATCCTTTTCCTACGCAGACATGATGTTGTAATTGGTGCTGCATGTGGTCTGGCATTATCATGTTGAGAAATGCAAGATCTTCTCTGAAAGTGATGATGCCAGGATGGGAGCATATTTTGTTCTCGAATCTGAATATACCTTTGTGCATTGACGATGCCTTTCCAGATGTGGAAGCTGCCCATGCCACACGCACTTATGCAACCCTATACCATCACAGATGCAGGCTTATAAACTGAGTGTTGATAACAACTTGGATTGTCCTTGTCCTCTTTAGTCAGTATGATATAGCGCCCCATTTTTCTACAAAGAACTTCGAATCGTGATTCGTCTGACAACAGGTTTCCACTTTGCCACACTCCATTTCTTCTTGGTCTGCTTTAGAAATGGCTTCTTCTTTGTACTGTCAAGTTTCATCTGGCAATGGCAGCTGGCACGGTGGATTGTGTTGACCCACAATGTTTTCTGGAAGTATTGCTGAGCCCTTTGTGTGATTTCCCTTACAGTAAGCATTCCTGTTTGCGGTGCAGTGCCGTTTAAGGGCCCGAAGATCATGGGCATCCAGTATGATTTTTTGGCCTTGACCCTTACACACAGAGATTGTTCCAGATTCTCTGAATCTTTAGATGATGTTATGCACTGTAGATGACGATTACGTCAACCTTTTTGCAATTTTTCGCTGGTAAACACCTTTCTGATGTTTTTCCACTATCTTTCTGCGCAACATTGGAGGAATTGGTGATTGTCTACCCATCTTTGCTTCTGAGAGACACTGTCACTCCGAGAAGCTCTTTTTATACTCCAATCAAGTTGCCAATGGACCTCATTAGAGATAACTGGTCTTCCAGCTGTTTTTTTAAAAATATTTTTTATAAGTGCAATTGACTTTTCCAGCCTCTTATTGCTACCTGTTCCAACTTTTTTTTTTGATTTGTTGGCACCATGACATTTACAATCAACATATTTTCCCCTTAAAATGATACCTTTTCTTAGTTTAAACTTTTGGCCTGTCATCTATGTTCTATTATGAACGAAATATTGAAATTTGGCACATGCACATAATTGCATTCAGAATTTGGATAGTGTCCCAACTTTTTTGGAATTGGGTTTGTATTATTCTTAAATTGAGTGCCCTAGAAATTTTATGTAACTGCCAAAGAATATTAAAATACAACATTTAAAGGAGCACATAACTGCAGCCCGCAGACTGGATTAGACTAATGTGGGGTGGCGGTGTTTGTTCTGGGCATTGGGTTCAAAAGTTGTGGTCAATAGATGTCCAAATAGAAATGAGTGGGATGCGTGCAGTATCACATATCCACAGCAGAGAGCGCACTCTCTATCTCCCGCCCCCTCTTGCAATTTTTTCATTTTATTGACGTCATAAAACGGCGCATCATTAAAAGCGACTGAGAAAATAGCTAGTTCTTAGGGTTCGAAAATCCACGTGGGCACTGGGCAGAATCAAATGTTTAAGTCCTCCCCCACGTTCAGCCAGTCTACTGAAATGATCACGTACAATACATATGTTGAAGAAATCCAAACACAATTCAATGGAGTTAGAACTTTTATTGGTTCTGGAAGGAAGCAAACTAAGTTTCCATATTAGCGTTGAGGCTGTACATGGTTTGATGTTAAAGCATTCTTACTCACAACACACACACAAAACTGTTCTTGTCAACAGTATTACAAGTGAGTGAGTACACAGCACAACATCATTTTAGAATTTTCTGAAGGTAAAGGTTGCCCTGCTTTTTTTTCTGCATGCTCTATAAGCAATGATGAATTACTGCAGGACACATTCACTACAGAGATGAGCCTCTGAACTGGGAAACAAAACGAAACACATGAACAAAAAAAATATTTATAAATAAACAAAAAATTCCAGCATACCCAATATTTAAACGACTGATAATTAATTTAGTGCAACCTGAAATTTAAACTTTTATATAAAATAATAGCAAAGCAATTACTTCAAGTGGTTGTTCTAAAGAAAAAAAACAACTTTGTTTTATTGCAAATAATAAATTTTAGTTTAGCCAGTCAGAATGTTTTGGATTTGAATCAACGACGTTGAAGGATTGTTTTGAGTCAAGCAATTAAAAACAATTATATTATTTAAATTTCGGCGCACTTGACATTAGTGTTTTGCTTCACTTAAAGAAATTAGTTGCAGGTTGCAGTATTTATTATTATTATTATTATTATTTTTACAGTCAAAGCTCAAATATTCAGTGTGACAGATTACTTATTTTGTGTTTGTTTAAAGTTCATCCAATGTTTATTTTTTTTCAGTGTGGAAAAGATTGTTCCATTTACATTTTAAAAGACTGAGCTGAGTGACAGAATGGATTTGGAACCAATGCATGATGGGGCAAGGTTGCTGTGATAGCTCTGATATTCACCAAAAGCTTCCTGTCATGTGTTTGTTCCCACTGGCAATTCAAAACAACAACAACATAGGGCACACTTATGTCAGGATAATTGCTGTGTTGCTCTAAACCCAGTTTATGATGCTTCTACAACACATCTTACAAGACCATGTTTGGGTGTATTTAACACAATATCGACATACAAGACAGTACCGTGGGCTTGGGCTACACCTCACATACACACTTCATGTTCAGAAGGCGTGTCAAAGAGCAATCGGGAAAATAGACATTATCGGCACAGTGTTCCCCCCACACAATAAACAATAAAATATTTTTCTGTTTATAGTCAGCATGAAAAATATTCCCCTTATTCTCATCCACAGAGGTTGGAGGACACAGTACACACACACACACACACACACACACACACACACACACACACACACACACACACACACACACGCACACACACGCACACACACACACACACACACACACAAAGCATTTTGGTCAACTTAACCTCCATCTCCAACCTCATGGTGTCATCTCACAGAGACCGTTACAATTATGTAAAATAAAGCTATGGATTCAAGCGGGGCGTGAGGACCAGGCTGGCGCCTGAAATGCAACTCGGGAAGTCACATTTGAATAGAGAAAGAAGTCAAGCAGCAAAGCATAGAGAAAGCTTGTAGTGTTAACAAGGGTCAAGCTACAGGAAAAGTGATAATGTTGATGAAAGGACTTCCCTTTATTTATTTTTTAATGTGTCTAGCTCAGCCTGAATTAATCCACTGTAGTGATGACAATATCTAACGGGAGTAGATTACTGATTGCCAGTTGGTGCAGACATAATGGATGTAATGGATCCATCATCCTCATCCAACCTCCAGCATGAACGTGAATTTGCATTTCAATGTGAACCCCCTTTCCCCTTAAGTCTACATGAACACTGCTTTCACACAGCAAAACACAGCATCCTGGATGATATTTATGGTTTTAAACTACCTGACCCCACCCGCCCATATATACATATACATATATAGCTCAAAACTTCTGTTGCACTTGAATTAAAAAATTATATCTGAAACAAATTCAAAAATTATACGTTATACTGTACACGTTACTCTACTACACAGATAACAAAAGGAGTTAAACTATTTTCAGGGTACTGAATTATGTGATACCGTTCAAAATCTAACCGTATACAGAATCACATTTTCTACAACAAATCATGTCATTAATGAAAAAAAAATAAAATAAAAATTGACGCCGTCATGTAATCTGGAGTTAACACTGCTGTCCTGGGAACAACAGAAAGGCTATGTAACAATACAAGGGAAACACCAAACGCCCTTTAAGATATATATTATTGATTTTAAATGACACTTTGTACATGTAAGGGAAAACA
Source organism: Vanacampus margaritifer (assembly GCF_051991255.1). NCBI lineage: Eukaryota > Metazoa > Chordata > Actinopteri > Syngnathiformes > Syngnathidae > Vanacampus > Vanacampus margaritifer. Next base: position 5,335,707 of record NC_135444.1, read on the forward strand.
CTTCTTTTAACGTCTTGACCAGCAGATTAGTTTATCATTGCAGCTGCCTACCAGCCCAAACATCTCTACGATTGGTCAGGCAGCCGCAGTGAAGTGTCACCACATTTTGACCAGAGGCACAGATTTCCCAAAGAAGGAAAGAGTCCAGGAGCGTACCACCAGCAATTCAGATGGAATGCAATAAATAAATATTAACACCATTGGGACAAATGTCATTATTAAATGACCTAAAATAGCTCCACAAAGCTAGTTTGACGTTTTACAATACTGCCGTTGTCCTGCGCTCTGACAAGGTGAATGAAGAATGCGGGTCTGTCCTCTGTGTCATCCGCCATCCCCTGGAGTTCATTTGTTCATCAGTGCTCTTCTTCAGTTAGTTGTCCGCCAGGTATTTCCCTAAAGGACAAAATAGTTTGTTTAACTCATGTGTTCATGGATTTTAAATCAGACATTCGTAGCTGGTTTATTATGGATGACCAGAACTGCCAAAAGTTAAAATAACTAACTAAATAAATACATGAATAAAAGTGAAAATAAAACTGATATAAAAAATATAATTCAAAAATGAAATGCAAAAAATAAATAGAAATATAAATAAAACAACTATATATATATATATATATATATATATATATATATCCATAAATAAATAAAAGTAAAAATAATTATTTTTTTTAAATGTAATTTATAATTTTCTTAATTTTTTTTAATAAATCTTAAAAAAACAATATTTTTTTTCCTTTTATTTATTTATGGATACATATTTTGTTGTTTTTATTTCCATTTATATTTATTTTTTGTATATCATTTTGAATTATATTTTTTATATCTGTTTTTATTTTCACTTTTATTCATGTATTTATTTATTGGGTCATGTATTTATTATTAATTTTGGCAGTTTTGGTCCTCCACAGTTGATCATTGTCTTTCAAACCGTTTTAACCAAATAGTAACACTGTATAACAGCTTGACGATTTCACACTCACCAGCAGCGAACCGCTTCTTGACAAGTGAGAAGCGATAGCCGGGCCCAGCCAGTTCAATGTCACAGCCTGACAGTGTACTGCCTTCACTAGTGAATTGCACGGCCAGTGGAGCTGGTTTAGTTGGGCCTTCTGTTAGCTGGAAGCGGGCTAACAAAGAGCCCACACCTACAGGAAAATGCAGAACACAAGCTGGCGGTCAGTACATCATGGAAAATCATTAAGAATAAGGAGGTGATTTCAGATATTATAGAGATTTTTTTTCTCCTGATGAGCTGACTGCATCTTGAGAAGAGGTGGCTTTATGCTATCTTACTTCGAGCAGATAATAAGGAAGCACTGATGAGAAATTACAAAGTGAGACAATTTACAAAATATTTTTCCTTTTTTCTTTCTATTTATCATAATAAAAATAACCAATACAAGCAAACAAAATAGATTTAATAGGAGAGTGTAAAAATGACATAAGATGATATTTCATGATTTATTTAATATAATTACTGAACTTTGGCATCCCATGGGCAGGGATTTTATTCATCATCTCTTCAGATGTATTGCAGCAAGCCATTTGAGGCCCTCCTCTGTCAGTTTTTAGCAAAACTCAGCACCAACTAAAAATAGCATTTGGCACAGGCTAGCGCTAGCCCATGTCATCACTACAGGGGAGGTGACGCTCATGATAAACTACTACAAAAACAAATAATACATTGGTTTTGGATAGTGTTGGTGCAATGATTCATAAAAACTACATACTGAAATAGTTCATTAATTAAACTAATTCAGTTACAGAAGAAAATAGTGTTAGTTGTCCCACTTCCTGCTAGGTGTCAAGGTCCGATTGTAAAATATCTTTACAATAGCCTTTTTATGTGACCATTCATGACTGGAAACATCTTCTAATTAGTAGATGAACGCCTTAGCTGTTCACAATGGGTACTCCTGCAAGCCTCTGGCCAATAGTTTTCTGACTGGATTTGGGTTCAAGTTCCCTACCTTCTGTCTGCGGATGTGACGCCATGTGCGCATTGTCTATGTGAAGATGGGTGTATGCAGTTAAATTTTTTCGTCAAACGGGTGGTAGTAGCGATTCAAAATGAAATTTTCTACATTTCGTAGCTTTAAGAGGAAGTCAACTAACTATCTAACGATCAGCTAATCATCAAACTCTGCATCACGCCTTATAACAATCCTCAGCTGTGTTGGCTGAGAGAGACACGGAAAACAGGCTGGATAGGGGTACTCGAGGACCGGGGTTGAGAACCAGTGCCATAGAACATATTACTGTATTGCAATGAACATTTTTGGGTTGACTTTGCCTTTAATGATCCTAATCAAGTAAACGTGCCTTTAAATATTGCCAAATAACTGCAGATTGCTCCTGTTTTGGTAATGAATGTGAAGATGTGATGATGTTAATGCCCAATGCAGGGGTGGATCTTTTCCTGTGGGATATTTGCCTAGAGCAAAAAGACCCCATAGTAAAAGAACAAGGAAAGACAATACATTAGATAGAGTCGTGCCTACAGCTCACTTCTTTCGTTTTGACAATAGTGTTCTGAGATATGAGCACATAGACTCATATCTCAAGGCACCAATGCATATACAATAACAATTTGCTTAGAGTATCTTTACCAACAGCGATGGATTGGTTTTAGTGTGTTTAATAAATTGAAGATTATTAAAGTGGCCCTTGCAACCTTTGTTTTTCTATACACGGCCCGCGTTGAAAAATGTTTGGACACCCAGTTATGTATATAATTATTTATCGATTCAATAATTAAAATAAAAATTAAATATATTACAAATCAAAGCATATTATGTCGTCCAATGTTTAAAAGTCAGACATCTCTGCAAAACTAGATTCATCACAGGCTACGAAGAATATTTAAAGGTACAGACCTCCATTTTCTGATTTTTGCGAGATGTCTGGAATCTTCCATAGGATTCTTTGCTGCTCTGCGTTCCTGTTAGGACAAGGTGGCATTAGTTCGGTAAAGCATATTAATGTTCTATCAGTTTGTTTATTTGTTTGGTGCTGCACTGGTTTGAAAACAACAACACATAGAGCAATTATATATTTACCATGCAGCTGGAGGTAACACAGCTTGAAGTTTGGAAACGGCGCCATCAACTGGGACCAGAAACTGGACATTGTTAAGCGCCATCGGCGTTGACATGGCCTCGCCGTTGTATTTGTAGTCTATCCTCAGGTCTGTGCTGGTGGGTTCACACCGCCAGCTCACGGCCAAATTCATGGGAGTGGACACAGGACCCTGCACTGACACCTGGAAAACAAAAACACAATATTTGCTTATATTTTTGCATTTTTATTTTCAGTACAACATAACAATCATTGTTTTTTCTGTTGGTTTCATGTTTGTTGTATTTTGCCAGCTCACCTGATACTTCAGCATGTCCACATTATAGTATGTTGCCTGCGGCTTCTGTTCAGATACCTTCTTTAGATGGGATATCAGGTTTGGCATGTTCACCCAGAAGTCCTTGGCATCAGCCTTGGCTTGCGTGGCGGTATCGCTGGTGAAGATGCACAAACAAACAACTTCTCAAACTAATCTTTAAGACTAACACTCTGGCTTTGGGCGGAGTTTAACACACTTCAGCAGTGGAGTTACATGCAGAAATAATCAAGAAACATAATTATTTACAATTCCTCAAAAGGGAAAACATTTTATGCTGTTACGGACCATGTAGCAAGACGGACAGAGGGTGAAAAATACAAAAAAAAAAATCAATCAAATAATCTCTGGTAGTATTTAAAATAACAAGCATAACAGAGACTTCATGATTATAAAAGGCAAAATGTGTCATGCTTTTTATTCTACATGCTCATTAAGATGTTTTGAGACACAACTACAAAAATGACGGTCGATCGTCAAGTTTACTGAGCCTTCATCGACATGTAAGGGGATTCGGATTCAGCTTCATCTTGATGTTTGATATAATTCCGGCGTGTACAACAGTGTCATTACCAGCAGAGCAGCTGGGGGTTAGGCAGCACATGCTCCAGTCGATTGTAGTTGGTTATGCTGAAGGTTAGCACAGCGGGGGACGGGTTATTGGCAAAGTGCCGAGTGATTCCCGCTGGAAACGACAAAACCATCTCACCTATGATCTTCACAACACATCTGAGGGAGAGACGAGGGAGAGTTCATGAAAAAGTGCACCAGAAAGTGAAAAGACAATAAAAAACAGTACAAGACAGTACGAGTTCAAAGCAGGAACTGGAATACGTAATTACTGCAACAACTAGGGTTGGGAATCTCTGGCACGAGGCTGACTCGATACACAGATTGCGATTCTATTCTATTCTATTCTAACTCATTTGCATCCAAAGACGTATAAAGGCGGCAGCAGAGTACAAGAAATCAACCAGGGCCATGTTGCCAAAAGGCTTTTTCCCCCCACTGTTTTAAACAGAGTTGTGAATAATGATGTAACTTAGCTATATTCTAATGCTAATTGCTGCAAAACGGAAACAGGTAGAAACACTTTTTTTTCCTGATGAAAGAAGAACACAACATTCTGTGGGCCTTGCAAAATCAGTCAAAATCCAGTAAAACAGCCGGGAGCGAAGGGGGTTGCTTCGGTGAAAATGGCTGGGAGTGAATGAGTTAAAAAACAATATGGTTCGATAAGATTAGGTTCAGTATGGGAACAATACGATTCAATGCCAAATATGCATTGTAAATGGGAAGATTGGCAGTGCATGAGCATTTGTTAGGCACGTGCAGACATTTTGTAGGGCAGGTGTTTAATCCAAAAGCCACGACTTCTACGTCCGTCCCAAAACTGTGATCAATCCTCACCAAATGTATGTGCACATCTGTACTTATGCCCAAACTATACTAAATATTACAGCAAAAGTCACAATATTTGTATATTTAGGGAGGCACTTCCGAACATTGCCTACGCCACAGGCAACGGCTTACAACGTGAATAAAGTACAAAATATTGTGACTGTAATTCTAATATTTTCAAAGTATGATTTGGGCATAAGTAGGGATGTGCATACAGAGGAAGATCAATCACATGTTCGGGACGGACATAGCTTATATCTTTTTATAGAAGTCGGACTGTGTCTTCTTTTTTTCTCGAAGGAGATGAACATGAAACCTGATGATTTGGAATGCTATCTGAATGTGCATATCTAATGTACCGTATTAAAACTAAAATTCAAATATTTACAAACAATTATTTGTTTGTTTGTTTATTTACACAATCTTAAAAAATACAAATATGGAATCAAAAAAACAAAAACAAAATAAATACAACATGTGAAAGTGAGGTAGAAACCCATTACAGGCTTATCAAGGACCTCACCTAAGAATATTAATAAACTAACATTTTAATAACAAAAATTTATTACCAATGCTGTATATAGCCTCAACAAACATATCTTCAACATAACTGAATAATCACTTTAGCAAAAATAATTCCATAGCAGCACACATTAAATACTGTATAGAGACATAGAGTTGGTTTATAATTGTGAATTTGTATTCCATAATTGCACTATTTAAGTATTTAAATACAATTAAGTATTTAAATATGACACACTCAAACACAATATATTTATTTCAGTGTGTTGATAAAATAAAAAAACAATGTAATCCCTAAATTAATTCACAAAATAGGCTACAGTACCCCGTTGAATGTAAATAAATTAAAATAGAGAACTAATTGGCTACTAAATCATGTTACACACTACAGAGTGTACGGCAGTGCGAGCCATGCACACTTGTTTATGCAGATTGGCACGGACGCACTTGCCGTGCGCTATTCCCTACAAACGCTCCCTGCTGCCTCTTTTGTTTTTGTGCCAATGCCGTGCTCTGGGCAATACAGCACGTGACGATCGGGTGGGGTCTTCTCGGTTTCAGGCTTGTAATGTAGCTACATGTCTAGTGCAAGAATTTGTCCACTATTCTGACAGGGCGACTGTCTTAAAGGACAAAAAAAAAAGTGTAGTTTGAGCTCGGCCTAAGGCTTATTATGGGACATGGCAATCTTTGCTTTGATACACTATTTATTATTTTGTAGGCATTCACAGCAATAGTTACATGTTTCGGCAGTTGTACTTGTTGTGTTGCACTTTGTTGTAAAAATGTAAATAAAATGAATTTAAAAAAGCACTTAAATGCACTCAGTGTTTTGTGCGAGAACATTTAAATTGAAACATTTTCAGCAGCCAATAATAGACTAGTCAGTTATAGGCCTATAGCTTATTCATGAGGCTGTCAAGTAACACAAATAACAAAAATGTATTTTAGAATGAGCTCCAATGCCTTGACTTTAGTTAGGCAAATATACAGTTGTAGCCATAAATGCAATGCTATTATAAATTGTCATAATAACTTTTTGCGGTGCTTCAGCCAAAAATGTTCATTTCTGTGTTACTAATAATTTCTCCAAATAATTAGGAAAAGAATACAACACTTTTTTTTCTGTAAACCTTTCAGTGATCACTTCTACAACATAAAAAGAAAATCACAATCACAAAAATGTCTCATCACTGGTGAGCTATTTGTAGAACAGGCACGCAAAGGTCCTTGGGGGCACCACGATTGTGACCCCTGATATAAACGTTAATAATAAAGAGCCAAATTCTATAAAATAACATTCTTACAGTATTTTCAAACATGTAAAAGGTCAGTTATCTCCGAGTGTTGTTGTTTTGCTTTATTCACATACTGCCCAACTACTATTTTTGGTTGTAACCAAAACGTTACATTGCGCAGCACAGTGCGAGCCTTTTCAAACTGCATTGCCTCACACAACAGATTCCTAGCACGCAGTAGCCAGAAGGAATATTTGGTTCTATTGGTTTATCATTCCCAACCTTAGCAACAACACATCGTTTTCTTAGTAATTCTTAGCTGTATCTTGTGAACTCTTTTTTTTTTTTATTGACCCGAAACAGTGAATGCTAAAGCACATACAGTAAAAAGCTTTTGGTTGACCTACTTGCCGGGGTCGGCCCCTTTAAAGAAGGCATTGACTGTCTCAGTGAATGCAGCAGCCACAGGGAGTGTGTCCTGAGCCCCCATGGTGAGAGGACTCGGCCCTCTGGAGCAGCCTAATATAACATACATACATGTATTAATACACAAATAATTAACATACATATACAGCATTTGTACTTTTACTTAATTTTACATAGCGCATTTCTTAAAAATTAGCTTTTGCGGCAAATTAATTACTGAAAAACCAAGCCAAATATGTGTGGATAATATAAATAACAAAATATTAAAGTGCAAGTAAGGACAAAACATTAAAAGGTGAAGTCAACCCAAAAATGTCCTTTACAATAATATGTTCTATGCAGCCCCACTAGTTTGAACACGATATTCTGTAGAATATGAACTAAGCATAAAATCCACTGATTTTTTATCCATCTCAGAGGGCGGCCATTTTGACACCTACTGTTGACTGAAAATGGCATCACAGTTGCTCAGGGCTCTAGTAACGACCAATCATGGTGCACCTATTTCCTAAGTTTGGTAATGTGACGTTCGCAAGCTGAGCCGTGATTGGTCGTTACCCGAGTCTTGAGCAAAATGGCAGTTCCCTAAGATGGATAAAAATTGGTGGATTTTGCTGTTTTATTAACTCATTCACTGCCATTGACAGCTATAGACGTCAAAAATGAATTTGAACTATTTCTATTAGTTTAAAATGTTTCCCACTTTTGTTAACAAGAATATAAAAACCTAGAAAAAAAATGTATTGTACATATTGAACAGATATAAAATTTGTAATTAATCTTGACTTAACTATTGAAGTCCTGTGATTAATGACAATAAAAAAATGTAATCACCTGGCGCGATAAAAAGTAAAGAAAAGATTATTAAGAATTAGGGGTGTCAGGCGATTACAATTTTTAATTGTAATTAATTGCATGACTTCACTAGTTAACTCACGAATAATCAAACATTTTATATCTATTCTAAATGTACAATACATTTTTCCCCTAGGTTTTCATACTCTTGTTTACAAAAGTGAAAAAAAAGTTTAACTAATAGAAATTGTTAAAATGAATTTTTGACATCTATAACAGTCAATGGCAGTGAATGAGTTAAATTTCCACAAATACAATATTAACCAGAATGCCATGTTTAGACTCTTGAGGGCCATACTAAATATTTTTGTAAAGAAATTTTGGGTTGATGTACCCTTTAAAACAATATACAGAATATTTACGAATTTCTCTCTGCTTTTATGACTGTGAATGAATTATTTAAATATAGTCAATAAGTACTTTAACATTTGCACATTTTGATGTTGAAAAAGAGGCTGTCATAAATATGTGCAAGCTTTTTTTAAAGTTGGAAGTGTAGACCAACAAGTGCAAAGATGAACCCAAAAAGATAAACAGCGAAAGGAAATGGTAGAAGACATTCAGCATAATGTACAATGACTGATGGTCCTTTGGAAGGGAAGGAAACAACATGAGGATGAGCAATGTCAGGACGACAAGATGGAGGAAAATGAGACCACAGCATTAGTTGCTGTTCATGATGCGGCTCAGCCAGATGTTAGTTTGGTGCTGGCGGGAAAGGGAGATGGAGAGATTTTTTTTCTTAAGGAAGAGGAGAAGCAGAGGAGGAGGGAGGAGAGTCGGGGCAGGCCAGGAACCAAGCTTGCACAAATGAGCCTCAAAGAGTGTGTGTGAACACTGCAATTAGCCCTGTTGCAGATCAAACTTACCTTCAAAGGTTAAATAAAACTTCCCTCTGTCAAACCAGACAAGGGATGGCTGGTCATTCTCTGTGTGGGGTCAAAGGGTCGGGTTGAAGGACAGAAGTGGGGATGGGACGTTGGGTGGCAGAGGAGGGAGATGAAAAGGAAGGAGGTGGGTGAGAAGGGGAAGGAGAGAAGGATAGCAGCGTGAGTCTCACATGGCAGGTCTGTCACGTCACTGTGAGGTGAAACATGTAGGTGGAAGCCGGGTGTGGATTGGGGAGAGAGGACCACGGCAAACCCACACACAGTCATGATGGAACACATTGGGACAATATGGAGGTGAACAATGTTTTGTGCTGCCCAGTTGAGTGCCACCACATTGTGAAAACATTTATATTGCTACATTTTATAATCTCACAGTTCATTTCTAATCTGAACCAGTTGATTTTTAAGCGTTATATGCAAGGCTCAAAATATGCGGTTTTGCATCACAGTTTGACTGTCAAAATTTGCCTTTTGCGCCTCATTAATACACAGTGAATCGCAAAACTGAGATTCAAACGCCGAGACAATCGTCAAAAGTACTGATGTGTCTGTCAGCCGTGAAACTAATTGACAATTGGTCTCTGACTTCACGGAGGATGTGTAGCTGCCTAAAGTTGCAGCACAGAGGAGGGAATGAGAAGAAACAGAGCAAAAAGAAACAACAATAGTAAAGAATAGTTAAGAAAATGAGGGACAGGAGAGGACTTCAATATGGACACATTTAAACTTTATTGACAATACAAAGGCAGAATGGGAAAAACAAGGAAACAACATTCTATAAGATTAATGAAGGTGCTAGTGTCCCTTACGCAACTGTTGCTTGTAGGCATGTCAGCCCTACCTGAGAGAATTTTTTCCAAAACAGGGCAGATAATTTCTGACAGAAGAAATTAGTTCAGCTCCTCAAAGCAGGGGTACTTTAGTTTTTCTTATTGATAACCTTAAATGTACAAAAGTCATCTGGATGCTGTCTTTTATTTTTCATTTTCGTTTTACATATTTGAATAAATATTTTGTTGCGCGCTGTGTTCTGGAGTGATTCAATGTAATTTCAATTCATATTAGTTTAAAAGAAAAAAGTTAAAATCTTTTAACTTTTCAATTGTAAATTAACTTCAGTTGAAAATAGTTAAGGTTTCTTGTACCTATTTTTAGCTTTATGGACAGCAAATAAAGGAATAATTAAAAAATACATTACCACAGATTTAAAAAAAAAAAATATATATTTATTTTATATTTTCCACGAAGTCAAAAAGTTGCTCCTCAAATTAAGTCATTGATCCACAAAACTGCTTCATCAAGAAAAATTATATATATTTCAAGCCTTGCATATGCACTGAACCAATCATGCAAAAGTCTACTCTCCATTGTAAACACAGCTGGGTCCATTCAAAATGGATGGCGTTCAAGTGCAATGTTCACAGACTGCCAGCAGGAGGCAGCCATGAGACCATTGCATTGTGCAGGAAAAGCAGTGACTGGCCAGACAATATGTTTATAATAATTACTGTACAACATTTCCATATGATTTGACCAACTAGAGGGATAACAAGCTAAACATTGTGACTGATCATTAGCACATTTAAACTTTGCAAGCTGACTGACATCGAGAGCTGGACAGCAGCACTTCATGAAGATAACAAAATGGCAGGTGTTCAGATGATGAGGGAATGGAAATAGGGCTATATTTTTCCTGGAGTGACAGGTTTGAAAGAAAGGTGGGCTTAGGGTTCAAGTGTAGGATGAGATAGCTGGCAATAAGACCAGGTGGGATTGGCTAATTTTGTCACGCTCAAATATTGTTTCGGAGAGGTTGCCATGAATACTAAACAGCTGCTGCCTTCCTAATTTGGTCAAATTCTTATGCCAGACTAATAGCTACACTGCTCTGACAGTATGCATGAGTGAGTGAGTGAGTCTGAGAGCAGCAAAAAGAAAAAAATATGTATCTCAAGGGCCCACCATAAGGAGTTGTTCAGACAGTGAAACACACACACACACACACGCACGCACACACAGCAAAGGTATCCTTGAGTGCCCGCACAGCAATCAGCCAAGACAAAATACAATGTGTGTCGGTGAAAAAAAAAGAGACAGGAGGTTTCCATGGCGACATGGTGAGACAGCCAATAGTGCACAGTCATAAACCAGAGAGAAAAGCCTCAAAGAGTGGGTGAGGATTGAGGAAGTCACCCAAACTTGGGGGTGAATGGTATGTCAAATTGAAGATCAATGTGCCACCATACACATGACAAATGGTATGTACATGTGGGCAAAAATGCAAGTGACAGTGATGGGAAAAGAATGAATAACATGCAGAATTTGTGAAGAAAAACGGACTGTGAAAATGAGAGGCTATTACAAAAGCTGTAAGTGTGCTGAGAGATCTGTGATAACAGCAAACCAATGAAGAAAAATGATGTACATGGTGCAACCTTTGAAAAGCAGAAAATGTATTCTGCAAATTTGTATTCCTGACTCTTTTTTTTTGCGAAACCTTAACAAGTCTAGTCAAATACAAGGTATTTTTGTACGAGTGAATCAATGTTAATTAAAAATGAATAAAAAAAAGAAGAAGCAAATGGCATTTTTATAGCAAATAGGACTGGTTGATATAGCTGACTTATTTTACTTTTTATTTTACTTAATTTTTTTTATATATGACTTTTGACTATGTAAATGCTGAGACTCATGCAGCGCAACACAAATGTCTTCAAGTCATAATCCCCATTCTTTAATTCACACTATTTGTTTGTCCTATAAAAACATACCATACTACCGCATCGGATACAGTATTGGTTTTAATATTTTGAGTAGGAATGCACAATAACTATCGGCCCGATATTGAGAAAAATTAGGTCATTTGTATCGGTCAGATATTGCAAAATTAGACCGGTACTGAAAGCCATCTCAAATTCACTTAAGTTGGTCTGGTTACTGTCACTTTAAGAGTTGAAGCTTTTTCTGCTTTCTGCGTAAGCCATATTGTGAACACAGCTTGGCGAATATTTTTTTTTATAGATTGTACACACGCAACCAACCAAAGTCTCCTCGACTCTAAAAACAATATTTAATATAAATATTGAAACTTGGGGCAAAAATTCTCATATGCGCACGCGCCGCTTGCTGAGTCCCATTCAATTGAATGAGAGCCGCTGCCAAGACTTGCCCCACAGTCACTTGGCTCGACGGCCGTGGCACTGCCTCGGGGGCGGCTCGCTTCAGGCAGTCACTGGAGAGTCGCTTGACATCCGTCAAGCATTTTCCTTTTTAACTTCTTTGATGGATAGTATAATCGTGTGGACTTAATCAACATTGGTGTACAGTACAAAATTTATGAGTTCCAGCGACTTTCACTGCACTTCCAACAACTGACCAAGGAGTGTGAACTAGGAATGGCTAATACACCAATTGGTGCTCAAAATATAGAAACATTTAGGCACACTGTGGACTTTTCTTTTGTGTGCGTGAAAGTTGATTTGTCACATTATACTATGTAACATGAATTTGACTACTTATAATTTTGTTTAACTCTTATTTCCCAATTATAACAATAAATGCTATAGCTTCACAAGTAGTATCCTATTAAAACACTATGATTTATCACTTTAAATAAATATAGGAAACAAGATATGGACACAATTGAGGTTAGCATATAGGCATGGCCCTCAACAACAGTTGTAGTTTCTTAAGTGGCCACTTTGGAAAATATGTTTATTTAGATTTATGCGGACTGCTCTGATATATTGACCGTAATATACATTCATATCTTGCCATTTAAGCTTGGCAACAGAATCTCTCAGCATCCATACACAATTTCTGTACAAAATTGAAATTTGCCGTCAAATTTAACTCATCGCCGATTGCCAAAATGTTTCCATTAACCCAATCCTAGAAGGAAAATGCCAAGAATCTATATTGTCCCATTACCTACATAGATTTGACGGATATTTACATGAAATACCCCCCCAACTACTGTACATTTACTTCATCATATGCACCTGCAGGTGAATATCAAACAAAGCAAGTCAGCCCCTTACTCCCTGAGGATGTCTCTACTATACCTGCAAATGAATCAAAATGTCTCTCAAATGACGGCAGCTTGTCTACATAAGCATCGTCTTCTGACAAGCCAAAGGACAAATAAAAACATGGGTAGCACAAAAGAGAGCAAATCAAACCAAAGTGACAACACAAATGAAAATGTAAGAGAAAACACAAAATACAGTACAGTGAAATTGTTAAAAAGAATACAAATTGAGAATCTCAACATTCCTGGCTCTGCTCATATTGTTAAGCCCACTGTCTTTTAGAGCACCACTGAATAAAACAAATGAGAAATTAATACATACAAATTTTAGCGGTTGCAATAATGATTGTAATGTTACAGTCTTGATCTAGTTTATTGTTACCCATGCCAATCTGTGCAAAGCTGAAAAATAAAATTTCAAAGGAGATCAACACTATATTTTAATAGCCATACTACTTTCCACTATTGGGCTGCACTACGCTAATGATAGACTATTAAGTTTGACACTTGCATCTTGAATTCATTAATGGAGCGTGTGCTATCTTTTTAGGCAGTTACACGCTTAAAATGAACAACTTCAACACGTATACGTGTATGTTCATATTAATAGTAGATCAAACAACAGCGATAAGCACACTTCTATTGTAAGTATTTGAATGATGTAATTCAATTGTATGGCTGAACTTTTTAACAGGGAGAAAAGTCAAGTTTATATTTTACATAAATATTATGTTCAGCTATTAAAGTTCAGGGACAGCCAATGGTGTACAAACCTGACACAGAGAGGTCTTTACTGACAGTGGGTGTGGTGGCAGCACTCAAGGAGTTGGTAGAGGAGATAGAAGAGGTGCTCTCTGCCCGGGCCAAAGGAGCAATTGGAGGGGGGCTGGCTGCATGAACCGGTGGACTAAATGGCCGATTCTGGAACAATAAAAAAAATGAAAATAAGTTGCTGAACATCAATGCAACCACTTTTCAAAGATAACTCAAATTAATTCTACAGCTATACTTATCTCAAAATACTACTGCACTTCTCAGACTGCAAGACACAATTTTTTTTTCATAGTTTGACTGGTCCTGCCATTTAAACATAGGTGCAACTTATATATCAAAATAAGAGCAAGCTCAATAAAGTTTATTTTGACTGGCACTGTTGCCTTCTGTGCACCAAAATTATTTGCTAAGGTACATTACTTATATATATATATTCTTATAGATATATTCTTTATAGCATGATAAAAGTGGGGGTAATGCACAAGAAGAAGTAGAAGAAGAAGAAGTACAACAAGAAGTAGTAGAACAAGAAATAGGAGAAGAACACTGATTTGAATATACTGTGTGTGTGGGGGGGGGGGGGGGGTGTAGCGGGGTGGTCACTATTTTATAACAAGTAAAAAAAATAAAAAATTAACAAGTGGACGGATGTGCTGCTTTGAAGACCCCCTTTTTCTTTTATCGCTCAGTTCCTAAGACCCCAATATTAGATTTGGCAGAGGCATCTTTTGCTGCATTACAGTTGTAATTCTTTAATAAAAAAATATACAATTTTCCTCCTGTAAATATCATTAAGCATATACTATATACATGTATTTAAGGCAAGTTGTAAAATGTCGGAAGTCTTCTTGTTTATCCATCCATTTTCTTAACTGCTTGTCCTCACAAGGGTCGCGGGGGACGCTGGAGCCTATCCCAGTTGGCTTCGGGCAGTAGGCGGGGTACACCCTGAACTGGTTGCCAGCCACTTGCAGGGCACACAGAGACGAACAACCATCCACACTCACAATCACACCTATGGACAATTTGGAGCGGTCAATTAAACTACCATGCATGTCTTTGGAAAACCCACGCAAGCACGGGGAGAACATGTAAATTCCACCCAGGAAGGCCGAAGCCCGGACTCGATCTCACATCATCTGCACTGGGAGGCGGACGTGCTAACCAGTCATCCACCGTGCCGCCACCTCTTGTTTATGTTTAACAAATTTAAAACATCATAAACATGCTGTATACTGTAAATTTATAGGATCGTATGCAGAGAAACGTTTTTTGGGAGGAGCAATATGGCGGCCTCGCGGCTTTAAAAGTCTTGGCCTATCGGCTATTCAGTCATACAGTATATTCAGATCAGTGTAGAAGAGGTGGAAGAAGAAGAAGAAGGAGAATAAGAATAAGAAGAAGTTGAAGGAGAAGAAGCAAAAGAAGGAGAAGAAGGAGAAGAAGGAGAAGAAGGAGAAGAAGAAGAACAACAACAACAACAGTGGTCAAGGTGATAACTGTTGCTGCTGCCGTTAGCATGTGGCGGCCGCGACAACAAGGATTTCTTACAGCACTAAAAGGCGCCATAACCGATCAGGATGGCCTTTGGCCACAATATGACGTGGGATTTTAGCTAAGGATAAGCATTTTAAATTACAAAGAAAAACTTTCCCATAATTAAAGGGGCAAGTTTTCGTTTGGAGTGTATTTCCGAATGCACCCATGATTAGAGAACGGGGATTTTGGGGGCGAGTTTATAAAGTAAATACAATTTTCTCCCAAAATTTTTAAATAAAAAATGAAAACCTTACTCATACTTCAGATTGACTTAGGCCTATGTATTTTTAATTATGTTTTTATGTACAACTTATACCCCATGATGATGTAAAAAATATGGTAGTGGGTCTCACCAATCCCCAGAACACATTTTCTTGCAAATGCAAGATGTGCTTTAGATGCCGAAACACATTCATAAAACGGATTTCACCAATATGCCTCGAGTTAACACTTGCTGTGGTATAAAATAACATTACTACTTACAGTACACTTAACTGTACTTACAGTATCTCCTACACTTGGTTTTCCCGGTGGAAGTTTGGGTCGTGAAGGGGGGCGGGGTGGAGGAGGAGGTGGAGCGGAGTTGACAGTTGAAGGAGTGGAAGGCCGCACTGGAGAGGAGGAACCTATAAAAAATGTGTTTGATGAATAGCAAAATAGCAACATTTTGGAGACAGAATCTACAATCTACATTGTCGGGTATTGAATGAGTGATCTTCATCAACTTACCACTTTTCGTTCCAGCCGTCCCTGATGTTGGACCTGGTGATGAGACCACCGCCCGGTATGTTGGGGGAGGCGGTGGTGGAGGTGTAGTTCGGTTCCCCTGGCTTGCATCTTTGGGTGAAGTGACAACTTCACCTTCATCCTCTTTGGGTCGATTTTCATCTGTATTCTTTGTCTGGATTGGTGGAATGGAGCATGTTGCTGTTTCCTTTTCAGGCGTAGTCACTGATGGAGGCGTGCGTGCTCTGGGAACTGTTGGGATGCTGGCTGGTGAATCAATAGGTGAATGTGTTGAAGTTGGAGGAGATGCAAGCTCCTTGGGTGAAGGGAGTGACGAAGTGGTAGGCGAGAGCGGATTTCGGTCCTCGGGTGTAGAAGGCCCTAAGGGGACAGCTGGCGCTGACGGCTCCTCTGATGGGGGCGGCGTACTTGCGAGAGGAGAAATCTGAATTTCTTTTGGAGAAGGAGCTTTAGGGAGATGTGGTGCTGTGTCTTCTGCAGGAGGTGGTGATACAGGTAAAGGGGGAGCAGGAGATTCGGGGGGAGGCGGGGTGGCTGGTAATGGAGCTGCCGCTTCCTCTGGAGGTGGGGAAAACGGAAGAGGAGGTGCAGGCTCCTTTGGTAGAGGTGGCCGGTCAGGAGACTGCTCACTGAAGCACACCCACGTGTCACTTGTATCCTCATTTGCAGGAGGAGCCTCCTCCGGTCCAAATAGGTTATCCAAGTCAGCTATGGATTTCTTTCTTGTTGAGTTCTCAGCTTCTGTCGATAAATCGGAGACAGACAACCGCTATTTAATAACAGACTGTTTGAAGAGGTGATTAGGGAGTTGACACAGGAGGATTAAGCATCCCTGATACACAATGGAGCAAGAAGATAATGGAAAAAAAAGATATACTACAGTACATGCAATTTATTCGATGACCACCAAATGTGTGCCACAGCTGCACTAAAATAACACTTTTGGTAAACACCTATTTTTCATCTTTACATAATAGTTTGAACACTAATATCCAGATGGTCTTTCACTGAAATTATATCTTTAAAGCAACACTAAGGAACTTTCAGTTTATGTTGATTATGGCGGCGCCATATTGACAAAAGCGGTAATGTTATGCCTGAAGGAAGACCACGTTTCCCATGAGGACAAGCGCATTGCGTCGTTTTTGAGCTCACGACAGCAAGTGAAAGCAGGGCCAATGTTGATCCTTGACTGTCCTTTTATTAGTGCATCAACATTCAAATTGACTTTCGTCTTCGTAACAAATGTGTAAAGGGGGAAGTGACGTATGCCATAAAGCACCTACCATCCTCCTCAAAGTTGCTTAGTGCCAGTAAAAATGATACAAACCCCTCAGGCCATGGCAAAGGTACCATTCAACTGGTTTTAAGTCGATGTTTCATCAGAAGAGTTATGAAAATATTTTATTAAGGTTGAAAAGTTCCTTAGTGCTTCTTTAATACTAAAATATAATTGGTACGACGGCGTATTAGGGCCACATATAAATATATATATTTTTAGAGGGTGAGGTCAATATTTAATATATAATAAGTTTATAGCTTACTATAACTATATCATGCTTTTTTCTTGCAAATGTGGCACTTTATAAAGTGGCAAATTTGTGAGTTTTTTTTCTTGGAATATTACCCCCACTCTAAAAAAAGATATACATATTTATATGTGGCCCTAATACGCCGTCGTAAATTGGTATTGTTTTCCAGGGGTTTTTTTTCTCCCAGTTTTACAAAAATGCTTTTAAAGAAATGGAAAAACTAAATTATTTCTTGATTAAAAAGTAAAATCATAAGCATTACTTACTAAAAATAGTTTTAATAATTGAATATTTATGAAACCCAATTTGCTGTCAATTGAGGTAAATAAAAGTGAATTCAGTTCAAAATTCCTCATTCCTGATTAAAAAGTGAAACATTAAAACACAATCCGCATTAAAGCAGTCTATGATATGCTTCCCGGGTAAGATCTAGCGTTAATGACAAGATAAACAAATTTTTCAGCACACATTGAACAAGACTAGTGAGAAAAAAATTCCTGATGTAATGGTGAGAATGAAACACTAAAATGTGTTACCAGTGTCATCTGTGGAGGCAGGTTCAGTTGTCAGAGGAGATGTTGGGACATTTTTGGGTGGAAGTGGTGGTGGACCTGCAGATATTGCCAGTAAAACAATTAACAGAGACTCCCAAAAATGGTACTATGTCAATTTGGATGATGTGATCATGTGATCTGATTTTCTATGCTAAACTTTCCCCCCAAAAATTAAAAGTAAACACCCACAATAAATTAGGTAATGTCCACTACATGAATGAATGAATGAACAAATGAATGAATGAATGAATCACCATTTGGTTTTTGGTTCATTTAGGTTATCAACATTTTGTGTAGCCTATCAAGGCTTGTTGAACTAAATATATTTTCTTTGTCATGTGTTCAATGGAATATAAGTTGAAAAGAATTTGCAAATCATTGGATTCTGCTTTTATTTACACAACAGTGTTCCCTCGCTTTAACGTAGTTCACTTTTCGCGGCCTCACTGTTTGGCGGATTATTTATAGTGCAATTTTGCATGCATTTTTTTTTTTTTACAGTAATGTACCTATTTTTTATTTATTTATGCAGGTTTGAAATTTGAGAATGTTTAAACAAGAGGCAAATGTGAGAAAATGTAAATGCCTCAATGAGAAAAGTGTATAAACTGTGTGGTGAGGGGTTTTAGAACCTGAAAACAGTTATAATAAATGTAAAACATAAAGCTAACTACTTTGCGGATTTCATTTATTGTGGGTATTTTTTGGAACCTAACCCCAGCGGACAATGAAGGAACACTGTACACAACATCCCAACTTCATTGGAATTTTTATTTTTATTTTTTATGATCATTTTCTTAACTATTTAGTCACCTTTGCAAATTACATTCATTAGGAAATGTTATAAACTTGCAGTAGTTACACTGACCCAACAAGACAAGAACACAATAAACAACTTTAACACAATTATTGTGAGTATTAGTTAAAGGAAGTGGCCAATTTCAAGCAAAGTGTCAATTTTTGCTAATAAATGTAATTTAAAACTGGAGTTGAATAATTTGGAGTTCAACAGAAGTATAAACTCTTACTTGTGCTTTCTCTGGAAATGACTTTTCTTCAAGCATTTGTTGCCTATTGGCAGGCTGGCTTTGGCATGCACTTGACAGCCTCCGATTACATTTTAATGTGGACAAAACCTTTTGAAAATCTCTACAGGTCTGAATACAATTTTGAAATCAACATTTGTAATGTTATACGTGGACATAACCTAAAGGACAAAAGATGGCCCAGGAATCATTAACCATGCAACAGCACATCAATTAATCACCATGCTAAAGCACAAGGAAGACAACAAGAAAGGTGAGTCATCAAAATGTCCATAGAACGGTACAGGAAAGAAAATGCTTCAACCATGATTTGTCTTTCTGTGATGAAATGAAAAGGTTAACTTCTAGAAAACGTTAAAGCCAGTATTCTTGTTTTAGTAGATGAGGGGGCTTGTTGTTAGATGACTTGATGCACGCATGTACATCGCCAGGGAGATGATGAGGCATGGCAAAATTAGCAGCAAATTCTAAACTTACTTCCTGTGGGGAAGGGTCTTGTCAAAGAAGACTCAGGCTCTGACACAGAAGCCCCCCACACATCAGACTCAGACAGAACCACTTAGTTCAGGAGGAGACAGAACACCAAAACACGAGAGTTAAAAACTCTCAGATATAATACAGATTCATTATGTGCACAAACGCTATAAATCATGACAGTTCAATGTTTGACCATTGTTTCAAGTTCTAAATGATTATCAATCCGCACAAAGAAGACAGTATGAGTCCACGTTATTAGTATTTGATAATGACAGAGCATTGTCCCACACATAAATCTAATTTCTTTCCTGAATAAATACATGAAATGTAGGAGTTACGCAATAGCTAAAAGCTCCCCTGCAGTCTGCATCAATAAATCCAACAGGATTGAATAAGAGCAGCTGATAACAAACTCTGCATATAAACAAGCTACACTGCAAATAACAAGGTCCCTGAGTGCCACTTTAAATTGTGACCACAGCAAAGACATAGTGACATAGGGAAGAAGGACATTTCACTATTTGTGCCAATAGGGAGGGAAGCAGAGATCTCAAGAGACTTTAGACACTTTATACTGTAGGTATTATACTGTATCATTTGAAACATTTTTTACACATGCACACATACTTGGATCAGTAAAAAATGCATCACTGGAGTCAAAAAAGTCAATAGAAATAAAACGACATAATAAAAAAAATAATAATTAAATTACCTTCTATTTTCTGTTCTCCAAATGCCGTTTCCAAAGAAGGCCCAAACAAATTTCTAGTCTCTTCGGAGGCTGGTGTCTGCTGGCTGCTGCAGGGGAATAAAAATAACATCATAATGAGTAACATCCAAACACAATTCATGTCATCCTATCATTCACAATATATATTGTAACTGACAATGTGCTTGCAACATCAGCTTTACATGAAACTAGTCTGTGGTGCAAAAAAGGTTGGGGGCTGATGCTGCATACAACCACAATGTCATAAACACCTTGTGGGAGCAAAGCGATGTACATACCTGGGAGCTTGTGGCGCAAGAGCAGGTGTGGGGGCCACAGTGGGAACCACACGTCTTGGTCTGACAATATCTTCACCTGGGTATAACATTTGTGCAATATATATGCAAGTCTTGCAAAACATTCTACCACTTTTGTAAAAGTAAGCCGAGAAACTGATACTTACTGGAAGGGTTCCTTTTCAACCCCTAAAACAACAATAAAATGAAGTTTAAAAACCCAAGAGTACAAAACCCTAATATGTCATCAAATATACAACCACAAAATTTTATTTTTGCCTCACAAAATTGCACCGTGTGCTAAAAAAATCGTAATGTTCCAAAAGGGAAGACTCTGCTCACTAAGTGCAAATAAATATGATCAAGGAATAAAGCTGTACAAAAAGGACAATTACTGACATGCTACCACATTAGGGTCTATAACAGGGGTGTCCAAACTGCGGCTTGGGGGCCATTTTCGGGCCACTGCCATTCACATTTCACCGACCTGCGGCATATACTAAAAATGACATTTGACATGGCCCCTAGGGCTAGTTAAAAATAAGAAGAGAGCAGAGGCTTTTCTAAACGTGCAAAGATACGAATAAAGTATTTCCAACTAACTTCTTTTCAAAACACTGTGGTGAATAAAGATAATTCAATTTTCAAAGCAAAATAGTTTCTTCCACTTGCATGCTTTGTGTCAAGGTCTGATTTATGAAGATATCACAATAATTATCTTCAATGAACTGTTTTTAAAATGGTAATTTTATTACCGTTTGCTGTTGTTTTTGTTCTAAATGTGGATATGGGCTTTGGCTGCTGTTCAGTGCAGGGGTGGATCTAGTTGAGTGTGATACAGGGTCTTTGGGCACCCCTCTAGAAAATTCCTTAACTATTTGCCTCTTATTACCCTACTAACAGATAGCTCTATAGCAGTTTATCAAATTAGCTAGAAAACAATATATATTTGCTTTCTTGGTTGATTTTAGCTTGTTTAATAAATAAATTTGAAGTATTTTAAAGTGGCCCGTGCATCTTCCATTCTTCTGTATGCGGCCCTCAAATAAAAAGTTTGGACACCCCTGCTCAAATTAATAGCAGATAATTCCTTTCTAATATTACACTATCATATATTATATGTAAACTTAACGACAAAATCAGAAAGCAAAGATCACTGAGTATAAAAATAATAGAATATCATAGAAAATAATACAGTAGTTGTATGTTCATTCCAAATTGCTCTTGAGCAGTGATATGGGGGATAAGGTGGCAATATTGGAAGCCTTTCAATGCTTGCTTAAAGCAAAAGGACGAATGAAAAGACAGGGATTGAAAACGGCGGGAAAAGAAAATTAACTTCTGTTGGAGAGGCAACATAGAAATAATATTGCAGCTGTGCTCTTAAACAGTCATGTTTACATGTGCATGCATGTATGAAATCCCCATGGGCAGAGCAAGGGGGGCTGAAAGGGCACATGAGGAGAATGAGTGAGAGGGGAAAGCCAGGGAGCAGACCAGAGGATATGAGAAGACACGATGGGTAGTGACTGAAGTAAGACATCAAAGAGTCCAGCTGTTGGTATTGAAATGTTTTTTTTCCCCAGTATGGGGAGCAACCATGAAGCCGATGGAAAACAAGAACACAAGCACATACGTGACTGTGAGAATCTACAATCTATCCATGATTTTTTCCTGCAAGTGTTTCAATGCATCACTTCAGCCACTGAACTCATCTATGCATATTCTCTTGTATTTATTAAAGCGCAAGTGGAGCCATGTGATGTACTGTATAGCTTGACAAAGGAGAGATGGTGGCAAATGACACTTACCGGGCTACGTCTCTGTGACCAGCAAAAAGGAAGAGAGAAGAGATACCTGGTCAGAGAGTAACAAATCAGTAACACAGACATCACGTGAATCAGAGGAAGACAGCTGTAGCAATTTGCTAACGGGGCTCACGTGTGGGGGGTGAGGATGAAAGAAATAAGAAATAACAAGATTGTGGCTTCAATGCTCCAGGATTTTGTTTTAGAAAAGGTCAGTGCAGCACTAAGCGATAACTAAAATAACAGATTTTTATGTTTTTGTGCGCATTTACCTCCAACAATACTGCAACATGGAAAAATGTTTCAAGGTTGTTGGTGAAGGGACATAATAGTGACAGCAATTTGCAACACTTTCTCCTGTGTATATTTTAATGTGTTTATCTACACTGTTCTTGTCATCTAATAATATTTTTCTCTTTATTACGCTCTCTACTGCCTTCATCTCTTTAATTTACATTGAAATCTCGTCAATCTTCCTGCGTCACGCCATTTTTCTCTCTCTCCAGCTCTCCCTCTCGTGCTGCTCCAGTTGTGCAGTGAGCCATGAGCGATTACAGTGATGCAACAGGGGGAGGGCCATGATGGAAATGATTCATTTCATTGGCTGCTGTGGAGCTGGACACAGCACAACTCCATTTCTCATAACCAATTACTGTCGTTTTCACAATGTAAACAGGAAGTGATGACACCATGACCTTTTTGCTTTTCTCACTGATGGCTATCATTAGAATTGTATAGCCCAGTTCATGTCTCAAAAGTGTTTGTTTCAATTTGTATAGAGAAATAACATGTAGTGTAATAGTTGGACTTTAAATTGAGCTCACGGATGCAAATGCCATTTAAAAGTCAGTATAAATGCCGACTTGCACTCAAAGTATTTGTGAAAACATGCATCGTTTGCATTTTCAATAAGTGGTGGTAAACAAAACAAAACCATGACATTCTTAATATATACAATCAAAACATTGGCCTTTAATTAATTTGAAAAAAAAAAAAGCATTTTATGGTGGCAGAATAATTTATGAACAACTTTTTAACATACAGCATGCAAAGCAAAGGCTTACCGAACTCTCCTATAAAGCATATTAGAGGCGACAAAAGAAGGGGAGATAGAAGAGAAATTAGGAAGCAAACGGAATAGGAGTGAATTGCAGTATTCCGTATTGATAAAGTCAAGACAAATCAAGGTGTTTGTATAAAAAGAGCAACTGCATAAAATGTCATCAACAATAAAAAAGAAAGAGAATGTGCAATAGAGAACGCATTACACAAAGCTTATTATCATAAAAAATGCTTTCAGTCCACAGCAATATGTATGCAAGCATGACTGTGCCCTCGGATTCTGAATCTGAATTATTAACTTGGAATTTTATTTGCATTAAAATTCAATGTGCACTTTTTATCACATTGAAGTCAATATTCAACTGCAATGTCAACAGCCATCCATCCCTGAATAACAGTAGGGTTGAACAATTTCAGGAAAAGATTGAGCGATTAAGATTTTTTTCTGAGAGAAACTGCAATTTCGATTTGATTTGACACCCTCAAATCAAGCTTCAGGGCAATATTTAATGGGTGCATTTTAACATTTACAAATACTGTATGACAGAAACTTACATATCATATCACACCAACCAAACATTAAAAGCTATTACTCAATGTAAAGATCTAAAAGAAGCTTTGTGAGGGAGGAAGTCGTTTCCATTTTTTTTAAATGGCTCAATAAAGCCTAATACTTCTTTTGTCATGTATATATAAATGTGTAATTATGTGTAATAATGTATGTAAAAATATATTGTATTGTTTTAAAACAAACATATTTTGACTTTTACACTAATTTACATGTTCATCATACATAAATCATAGGTAATTTGTTTTTCATATTTTTGCTTCAAATGGAGGGCTGAGCGATATGGCTGAAAATTCATATTATGATATACAGTAAATTTAATCCCTTCACAGTAATGCTACCTATTGTGATATAAACTCAAGTGTAAAAAATATAATGTAATATCAAGTTATTTAAATGTGAAAAGTAAATATTTCCTGTTAAGAGGCAGCATCAGATAAATTCTTCTCTCAGCTTCTTTTCAATCAAATTTGACATTTTTCAGTCAAGTCAAAACAATTTATTTACAATAATTTAGTCTAAACATGATCTTTTCATGAATATTGCGTTTGTGGAATATGAATTAAGCAGAAAAAAATAAAATAAAAATGGACTTAAAACCTTTCTTTTAAAAATACATTTTATTTTATAAACTTGTTTTATGTGTGTATGTGACTTTTACTTAGATTTTCTTGTCTGAACATTTTTATTATTATAGCACTTTGAGATCTCTTGTAGCTGTAAAGTGCGTTACAAATAATTTATTATTATTAGCCATCTATCCATCCATTTTCTTAACCGCTTATTCCTCACTAGAGTTGCGGGGATGCTGGAGCCTATACCACCTGGCTTCGGGCAGTAGGTTTTCAGTAAAAAACAGTTTTTACTCATCTCAGGGGGCGGCCATTTTGCCACTTGCTGTCGACTGAAAATCACATCACAGTGCTTGAGGGCTCACCTGGCTAACGTCATATGACCAAACCCAGAAAACAGGTGAGCCTGTTATTGGCAGTCTACTTTGGCTGGTTGAGGTTGGATGACTGCTTCATTGATGGCTTAGGAAAGTAACACGTTGCAGCCAAATTTGTAGCTAAATGTTGACTTTGCAGCTGAATGTTGAATTAAATGTTGATTTTTCTTGTGTTAAGAAGATGAAAAGTATCCATTGAATGTTTTGATGGTACTAAAATTCAACGCTAGTGATTTAGATTCCAGATCTAAAAACTCTAAAAACATTTAATAATAGGGTTAGTGGTTTTATGGGGGTGATGGTATCATTATCTTTTTTTTCTAGTATCTTTGTGACCTTATTAAATACAAGAAAATAACTACAGGTAACAATTGAGGATTATTATCTTGAAAAGGCAGACATTAATTAAGAAATGCCTTTTATTGAACCTTATTGGATTACAGTTATATCTTGGGAGTGTCCATTTAAACTGTATTGACCTTTCTTTGTACATGGAAATGTGCTAATTTAAAACACAAAAATGTAGCAACACCTGAGCCCAACATTCAGTCGTGATCAAAAGTTTACATACACTTGTAAAGAACATAATGTCATGGCTCTCCCGAGCTTACGGTTATTTCTTTACCTCAGATTTTTCCCTGATAGAGTAATTGGAACGCATACTTTATTGTCACAAAAAACATTCATGAAATTTTGTTCTTGTATGACTTTATTCGGGGTAAACAGAAAAGTGACCAAATCTGCTGGATCAAAAGTATGCATTCAGCAACATGGATTGTCATATTTTAATGACTTAGAAAATTTGTCAATGAAATGAGCTTCATACCATTGCCTCTTAACTTCTTGTGTGTAATTTTGAGTGCAACTTTTCTGAGGCCATTGAAACAGGGCTCATTGGATACCACTGCCCACAAATGCAACAATGGACAGTCAAAGATCTGAAAACGCAAATCTATTGACTTGAAGAAGTGAGGAATGTTGCTAGGAGCCATTTCAAAGCAGCGGCAAGTCCCACCACCAAAAATGCAAGCAATTGTTTGCAAGTATAAAGTGCATGGTACTCTTTATCACTGCCATGATCAGGAAGAAAATGCAAGCTATCACCTGCTGCTGAGAGAAAATTGGTCAGGAGGGTGAAGAGTCGACCGAGAACCACCAAAAGCAGATCTGCCAAGAATTAGAAGCTGCTGGAATGCAGCTGTCAGTGTCCACAGTCAAGCGTGTTTTGCATCGCAATGGACTGGAAGGCTGCAGTGCAAGAAGGAAGCTCTTGCTCCAAAAGCAGCATTTTAAGGCTGAACTGAAGGTTGCTGCTGATCATATGGACAAAGATAAGACCTTCTGGAGGAAAGTTCTGTGGTCAGACAAAACAAAAATTGAGCTGTTTGGCCACAATTCCCAGCAATCAGTTTGGAGGAGAAAAGGTGATGCCTTAACCCCAACAACACCATGCCTACCATCAAGCACGGCGGTTTTAGTATTATGCTGTGGGGCTGTTTTGCTGCCCATAAAACTAGTGCTTTACACAGAGTAAATGGGATAATGAAGGAGGAGGATTAACTTCTTTCAAAAATCATCAGCTCAAAGTTTGGGTTTTGGGCACTGCTTGGTGTTCCAAAACCCAATGACCCAAACACACATCAAAAGTGGTAATGGAATGGCTAAATCAAGCTAGAATTAAAGTTTTAGAATGGCCTTCCCAAAGTCCTGACTCATTAAACCCCCATTGAGAACATGTGGACAATGCTAAAGAAAGAGCACCATGACATTATGTTCTTTACAAGTGAATGTAAACTTTTAATCACGACTGTATACAGTAGCCCCTCAGATATCATACAAGTTGCCTTAAAGCGTGTAGACCACAACAGGTGTCACCTGCACGAATGCGCAAAACGACTGCCAGCATAAAAAGTATTTTACACCTGATCAGTTCAGCATAGCTGCTTAGTTGAACCCGAAGGCCCACATTAATTATTGACACCCATACAGAGCTCGTGTGACTACTGGCAACCTTAAACAGCTGAATGACACACAGGTTTTGTGTGTCCACTTTCCTAACTGAATTATTCAGCGTGGTTACCCAAACTACCGGTTCTTACTTTTGAATTCGTAGTCGTACTGCTAATTTTGTATCTCATTAATTAAGCGCTATTTTCGCACTGTGCTGTTTTGGCACCGTGTCATCACCAGATGGGTGTTGTTGTGGCGCAAGTGTTTTGTGTGACAGATGCTACATAAATGGGAGAATGCTGAGGTCACTGGGAAATTTACCAAATTTGTGAAGACCCCACAACTAAATTAAGACCACAATATTTAGTAGAAAAGGAAAAACTCTTAACTTATTTCGGAACTAAGGATTGGCATTTTATTCTAGAATTCAAACAGATTAGTTTTCTTCATGTAGAGATGCAAGAAAAGGAAAAAAAAAAATCATGTACCATGTCGTGGAAAAAGGTTTGCTCTTCAACAAATTGGATTGACTTTTATAATTGTTTTTATCTGGACATTCTATCCTTCACATTTCTTTGGGTCAAAGGAACCTTGCAGCAATAAGATGGCATGCGAACCGCATTCCTGAAGACCTGCTCTGCTTACTCGCCAGTAGGATGAGATGACTTTCTGTTTGCTTTCTCACCACAACTTAGTTTGTTTGCCGCCCTTTCTGCACCAATAATTGATTACTGTGTTCACTCTTGACCGAATGAGCCGCACTAAGCGGAAAAAACTAAAAAACTACGATGGAAATGGACCAAAGAATGCACACAAAGAATGACAACAAAGTCACACCAATTTAAGAATTTCTGAAGCACTGCAAACATTTAAAAAAATAATAATAATAAAATTCATATTAGAAAAAGAAAAGGACTGTCTACAAGTGACAGACTCCTGAATATTATTGTTTGTCTTATATAGTATTTACAGATCTAACAATTTGCATGATTTACATTAGCAGGAGTCCCTTATTTCCATACTGAGTGACAAATTTTTTTCAAGAAATTTGGACCTCAATTTTTATTTAGTATTTCTGAGATGCTCCAATTAAAATAGCTGTCTATCATTGTTGTTCTTATATATGCTTTGATCATTTTAAGGGGAGAGAAACTTCTTTTACAGGAGGATGTTTTCGTGTCACATAATCGTACCACTTAAATGAATACACCATTTATTAAAAATGCACGAGCTATTTTGTCAAATGGTTAATTTCAACTCCTCCCTGAAAAAATCATCAATTTAAGGGAAATTTTTGTATTAATAGTAAATGGACTGCTTTTTATATAGCACTTTAACTAATACACCATATGGTGCCCAGAGCGCTTTACAATGCCTCAAATTTAACCATTCACACACATATTCATACACCAATGGTCGGCTACTGCCATGCAAGGCGCTACCAGGTCCACTGGGAGCAAATTGAGGTTCAGTGTCTTGCTCAAGGACACTTCGACATGGTCACAAGGGGTGAGGATCAAACCCACAACCTCACAGATGGGAGTCGACCACTCTACCACTGAGCCATTCCACCCCCTTCCCCCAGGTACAGGAGGTACCATTTTTGGACAGTCACATGATCTGTGTGATGTAACGTGTGCTGAAACAAGCATAAAATCACATGGCTTCGAATGACCACAAAAATACTCATAAAGAATTATTGCGTCCTACGACGGCGTATTTTGGCCAAGTATAAATATATATTTTTTAGAGGGCGGGGGTAATATTCTGAGAAAAAAATTTGCCACTATAGCCACTTTATAAACTAGCAAATTTAGGAGGTTTTTTTCTCATTTAGTTTATAAAGTGGCAAATTTGCGAGTTTTAATTTAAGAATGACTGCCTTTTCATTTTATAAAGTGTCCCATTAACCACCAACGAATCCTCACATGATTAGACTATAGCTACGCTTCGTGTGTTTCTCGTAAGTATTTAAGTTTTTTTCTTGCAAATCTGCCACTTTATTAAGTTGCAAAAGTTTTTTCTCTGAATATTGCCCCCGCCCTCTAGAAAAAATATCGTATCGTAGCGTCCTACGGCGGAAATAAAAGGGGTAATTGTGCCCTATAGCAATAAACAACTTCTTCAACAGCAGTTCAGCCATGGGGGAAGTCGCCAAAGATTTGAGTGCAGCCGAAAGTGAAAACGAACTGTGGCCGATAATTCGGACGCATTTAGTCGCCCCCTAGCGAGTAAAAGTTAGGGACCAACTGCCAATTACATATTCCAGGTTGACATATGTGGGACAAATCACCATAAAAACAAACAAAAGTTGTTGTTTTTTCCAAATGGTAGACCACTATTTACTACAGCAGAAAATGTTATCTGTCATTGCAGAGACACGTGACATTTAAGTGGCAAAAATATTCAGATTTAGACAATAATATTCACAAAAAATCTACAAAAAAAACCTTTTCTCATTCTGTAATAATTGACAATGATAGGCCACTAACTACTACAGCTTAAAAATGTCATATCTGTCATTGTGGAAAAACAGGAGATATTTAACTCATTTGCTCCCCAAAACGTATAAATACATTCTATTTTAAATGTTTTATGTGTCCCAAAGACGTATTTATACGTTTATGTGTTTGTTTGTTTTATGCTAGAGCATTCAGAAGGCTTTGATGCAGCCTCTCAACTGCAAAAAAACGTTTGAAGAAATGGCAGTTATTACACAAACGGCCAGCAGGTGGCAGCAGAGCAAAAGAGATCAACCAGGGCCATGTTGAAAAAAAACCTAAATTACTCACAATTCTAAATAGATTTGTAAATAATGATAAAACTTAGCTATATTGTAATGCTAATTGCTGCAAAACGGAAACAGATAGAAATATACTTTTTGGATGAAAAAATAGACTCTAATCTTTCTATTGGCAGGTTCCATGTTTTTTATGGAAATAGAACACAATATTCTGTGGGCCTTGCAAAACCTGTCAAAATCCAGTAAAACAGTTGGGAGCTAAGGGGATTGCTTCTGTGAAAATGTCTGGGAGTGAATGAGTTAAGGGACAAATGTAGTTGCAAATTTGTTGTTTCTCCACAATGACAGATAAGATGACATTTTCAGCTGGAGTAAGCAGTGGTTTAACATTTGCAACTACTACAGCATTCAAAATAAAACAAAAATAATACCATTTTGTTTGTTGTATGTTGATTTGTCCTACCATTTACCATTTAAATATCTCACCCTCGAATATTTGTGGACCGTAAGAGTGAATATCAAACATCTAACTTTTACTCACTCCGCCAGCTAAATTTTACAACATGCTAAATTGAGAGCAGCCCCCCCACCCAGGTGACACACAATGACGCCACACCATAGAGAGGACAACTTCTTCCCAGCTTGCTCACCAGCTGTGGGTGGCAGCTGATTACCTTGCCATCTTTTTACCCACTATCTACGATTTGATTCTTGCTGTCTGTGATTTGTTACAAGTTGGACCTAATTTACACGGTATTTCTCACGCCGCGGGCCACACTGAGCAAGTGTTCAGGCCACATGCGGCCACCAGTTGCCCGTGCCTAGCACAACAGAGCAGTATAAAAGAGGATGCAGATGTGAAAAAACAGGAGAAACTTGCACATGCTCATTATGATTGCAGCACAGTGTCTATAAGAATCAAAAACGTCAGCCAAGTTACTCACCAGAGGCGTAGGGGATAAAGCAATGTTGCCTATGGAGGCTTTGAGCTCTTCAACTGAGGGCACTGCCACGACTTGATTAGATGGGAGGGGCTTAATCTTAATTTTGAACTTTTTCCTGTGTTCTTCCTCTCCTTCCGACTCATCAGAAGAGAAGAAATGGGTCTTGGGGCAACGTGGGAGATAAATGTCAAGGAAAAGTGTTCAAATCTTCACAGACTGTAATTGTTCAACTAACAAAACTAGAAAAGTAATCATGTGATCCTCTTCTAAACTTGCCAATTTGAGATCCGCATTGTTAATGAAATGTGTTTATCCTCACAATGTTTTTTTCAAATGAGAAGTAAAGCAGAGTAATTAGTAGAAAACTGATCTGTTAGGGTAAAATGTGTCAAAAATAATTTTTAGCGCATGTACTCACTCATGAAGGGATTATGATGCTCATATGTGTAGAAAACGTTGCTCTTTACTTTTTGAATGTTAAGCATTGAAAAACGGGTGACGACATAAAACAAGTCTCTCTAAATGTCATATAAATTGTTGCATTTTAGCCCTTAAGGTGTTTCAAACCCAAATAGACACATTTGAGAATAAAAAAGAGGTAAGGTTGTTGACAGTGCAATAAAATGTATCAAGCATTTGAGGATATTCGGCTCGTCTGCCTCATCTTCAGGTCTGATGCTATAACCCTCTTCATCCACCTCAGGAGAATTCTGAAACACAATCAATCAATGTAAAACTCCATTAAGTTTCTATAGGGAGATATAAATTATATAACTGACACTTTGAGTACTTTAAGTTAATCTGGCAATACATTAAGTCCCCGTGTGTCAAATGGGTTCTTACATATCTTTCCCAGTCAATTTCTCCATAGAATCCATTTGGGGTTCCATTGGTCTTTCTCTGAGACTGAAAAGAGATGATAGTGAAACACAGGCCTCATCAGACAATCAAGTTACAAGCATTTCCTGTGATCGTATATATTTGAAAAGTGCTTACATTGCTTCAGTAATATCTAGGTGACAACTAATTGGTTTATTTTGTTTGTTTTGTATATTCATAAACCTTATCTTGGTGATAGTTGTAATTTCTAAGATTCTGACTAACAACAACACCAGCAATACTAACAATGAGTGGTATTTGCTACCTCAGTCTTCTAATGGAAAAGATACTTGGAACTAAAACATCCATACTGCTCTACTCTACAGGCTAGTCTACTTTTAGGACTAGAACTTCACTGTATTCAGTACCGATTCAACCTCTTGGGGTTCCTGGCAAGTAAAAAGCACAAAGAAAATGTACGTATTTTAACAACTCAAGTAACTACAAAGAAAAAAGGAAAAAACATCAAGATTTAACCACAATCCCCCCCCCAAAAAAAAACATGATAAATGTACTTTAGTGTGTACTAGATTTAAGTGTACTTACACCCCCCTCTCTGTCTGGGGACCCCCTGTATGAAATGAAAGATGAGAGGAAAAAGAAAACTTAGCTTATATCTGTCTCAAACACATTTTGAATGACATTAAAGTCATATAACATATAGCAGAAAGACAAACTATTTCTTCTAAAAATTGAAAATAAACAAAAAAGAAACAGTGTATATAAAGTGTTGTTTAAATCCTTTTTGAAAGACAAAAAAAATGCACACATTATGCAAGTACTGTAAATAGCTTCCGCTGAAAATGGCATTACAGTTGCTCGGTAATAACCAATCACGGCTCAGCTTTAGAAAACAGGCGAGCCATGATTGGTGGTTACTTGAGTTCTGAGCTACTGTGATGTCATTTTCAGTCGACAGCAAGTGGCAAAACGGCCCCCTGAGAAAAAATAGCTGGATTTCACTTTTAACTTCCACAAATGCACGACTAATCAGAATACTGTGTTTATACTACTGGGGCTTTATAAAAAAATTTGGGTTCACATCTCATTTAACTGGTTTAGGATCATTAAATACAACCTGTAATGAAAGGAAGATAACTTACGTTGAGTCATTGTCTTTCTCTTTCTTCCGTATCCCGAAGGCCTTCCTGGTACGTTTTTTCAGTCCTGAGAAGGAGAAAGAGGCATCACTAAAATGTATCTTTTTTAATTGGTATTATTGATAATTTTACTCCACTAAAAGCAAACACTTTCTCAGAGCTATATAAAGCATGTGTTCATGGTCAGATGTCAGACGTACAGAGCCTTGTATTGGTAGTCACCCATCATAGTCAGGATGACAACACCTCTGCCTCAGTTTAAGCCAGGAAAAACCCTGTATAAAATAAAGCCTATGGATCGACAGAAAGGAAGCAGATGTTTTCCCCCCCCCAAATTTCACTTCTTTTTTTCTTTTTCTTTTTTACTTTTTTTTCTCTGCAATTTTCATGAACATGAAAAGTCATAAAACAAAAAAACAAAAATAACTGGGGTACTGGAATCTAAATCTTTAACAAAGTTCAATTAGTTTAGTGATGTAGTCTGCTTGTCCAATTCTTGTCGTTGAGTGAACAATGTACATTTTCTCAATTTTTTTTTCCATATCATATATCAGGCCCACAATTTTGTGCCAGTCCTCAAGTGTCGGGGGTCCAGGGCTGAGCCACTTCTTCCAAATTGCACTTTTGCTATTTGAAAACCACAATATACTACTTTGTACACTGCAATGTACATTTGAATTTGATTAATTGTTCAGCCCTACTAAACAGTATTCATATAGGATCTACACAAATATGATGACCTACACTGTACTTAGATATTAAGATATAGTCAAACATTAAGATAAAGATATAGTTTGAGGGTTGAAAATTTGCACCATTCATCCTCTCTATTCCATGGTTAAATAGAGTATTTTCAGCTGACAAAAACAGCACCGCACAATTAAAACTGCCCCTCAGCACTGAATAATCCCATTTTACAAATACAATTCTACTTTAAAAGTGTCATTTTAACACATTATATTTGCCTACTTTCTCTGTGTTCCATTTTACTTTCACACAATGAGTGGAATACAAAATAACATTGTGTCAGCTTTTTGACTAAAATCTCAGCATATTTTAGATGATCAGCACTGCCATTAAGATGAATTGACGTTAATGTCTTACCCCAGATGAAAGCCCAGTTGTCACCCTCCATCTCTTCTTTGCTACTTTGACTCGCATTCTTCCTCGCCGTCAACTGACAATGACCTAACACCAGCTGACCAGCCTATGCCTCCTCATGCACTGTCAACTGCACGCATGCACATACACTGTCAACTGCATGGAAGGAACCTAATGCTACCTAACACTGATCAAACTGTAACACACACCAGCATACACACATACACACACACACAAAGTAACACAACGCTAAAGTCACACTCCTGTTCTTGATCTGTCTTGCAGTCAAGTACACCACAAGTTAATCGGTGCATGCATTAAAGACTTGTCACTGATTAGTCAAATGCAACTTTCCATATGTATTGAGACAAATAAACTACACTTTTAATATATCACACATAGGGCTGAATCCACAAAGAATAAATTGTGCCAGCTGATAGTTCATTAATTGCACTTCATTTGCCCCGTCTTAACGTCCTATTCACAAAGGATATTGTGATAAGGAAACGCCACTGCAAACACAGTGTTTGAGAGCTGAGCACAGTTTGCACCTGTTTTCTCCCTGATTGCCACACACAGCAAAATATAAATAAGTATAACTGCTGGCATTGCGCCAGGAACACCAAGGCAGAACAATGGCAGGAAGAGACTGCTTCACTCACTTCAAATCACAACTCAAAGCACACCTGTTTAAAACTGCCTACTTAACCTGATGTAATTTTGCTCTGTCCCTTTCTGTTTGTTTGTTTTTTGTATACAGTATATATAATGTGAGCTTAGAGTCCCGACCGCAAAGGTGCGACGCAGACGGTCAGAAAACTGTTATTAGACATCACCAAAATTCATATGGACATCTCTATTGATGTCTATATTGATCACAGAAAATATCAAAATGATCACCATATATTTGAGTTTAAGTCCATAAACTCATTCACGCCCAGTCATTTTCACTGAAGCAAGCCCCTTCACCCTGGCTGTTTTACTGGATTTTGACTGATTTTGCAAGGCCCACATAATATTGTGTTCCATTGCTATAAAAATATGGAACCTACCAAAAGAAAGATTAGTCTTTCTTCTTTCATCAGGAAAAGGGTACATTTCCATCTGTTTCTGTTTTGCAGCAATTAGCATTAGAATATAGCTATGTTTCATCATTATTCACAAATCTGTCCTGGTTGATCTTTTATACTCTGTTGCCGCGTGCTGGCTGTTTTTTGTAATAACTACCATTGCTTCAACCATTCTTTTCAGTTCAGAGGCTGCATCAATGCCTTCTGTATGCTCTAGCATAAAAAAAAAAAAAATTTTTAAAAAACATATAAATACGTCTTTGGGAGCATGGTAATATTTAAAATAGAACCTATATATATATTTTTGGGTGAGCGTTTATAAGAGGAAGACTGATCCATAAAATAAAAAATATTGGCGTATATATATTTCATATTCTGACATTTGTACATGCAAAGAACGTATGTACACATCTCAGAGTAAATGTACTGTAAATTGTAAATCTCACAGCATAAAAGTTCATGTGAAATAGCATGTGACCACACTGCAGTGGTCCTGTAAATCAATGTCGCGCAATTTAACAGAGAGTTGTGTACACTTTGTATAATGACATAATTACTTCCGCTCAGAAGGATGCAGGCAAAAGTACTAATGTAATTTAACAGTGTCTTGTTGAGAAGCTGTAATTTGATTCTAAAATAGAAGATGAATTAAGGAAGACATTGAACTATACTTCAAACCTTAAATATACATGTTTGCTGTTACATTTCTCATCTCTTTCCCCATTTTAGAGTACCGGTAAATTATAAAATTGACCCCAAAAAAGAAGGAAAAAAAGCCACAGAATGAACCTTACCAGAAGAGTAGAGTATGTTATTAAACTGATAATTGGCCCGCATTTTCACCTCCGGGAAGGGGTTGGCACACTTGTTTTAAAATAACAGCAACAACAACAAAACAGCCGCCTTAGAAACACAAATTACACCTTACTTCCATAATAAAACTAAAAACATGTGCAAAAGTGGTTAAGATGTTCTCCAAAACGATCTTGTAAACTATGCAAATCTCCACTCAAGTATTTCAACAGTTTTGGCTGTAGATTGAAAAACATTCTCAATGTCATAGATGTAACAGCCAATCAATATGCGCATGAGCTTTCACTTACAAAGAAATACATAACCAGGTTAAAGCTAGCAAGACCCAGCCTGATGCCATGCTGCCGTCAAACCATACTGTACAAATTCAGTTTTTACTGTATACATAATATAGTGATTTACAACAATACTTTATCTATAATTTCATGTATACCTGTGGATGAAATAGTGAAGCGTGCACTCTCTCTCGCGGCGTCTCGCCTCTTAAAATAATCTTAGATTATATATTGGTCAACCCATTCCTTACGGGTGGGACTGTTAACCTGGCATGCATATAAATGTGCACAGTGCAGTAAAATGTCTTATTTTATTTTAAGTGGATTAAACTAAAAAAAAATTGGGTAAAAAAAAAAAAAGCAATGGAGTTACCTAGCAGGGTTACCTGTTATGTGGCAGCCCAACACAGTACTATACTGACTAATGTGTGACCCTGCTTTTAGTGCCTTGTTAGCATTAACTATTACTTGTTGCACCAGATGCATTAATAGAGTGTTTTAAGTGATGTTAATTAGTGTAAGTAAGTTACTGTGTATCGATTGCTTTAGCCACCTACTTCTGCTACTGGAAGTGCTGTGCTCTGTCTTTCAGAACAGGAGCATCATTCAGGAAGTTCTATGGTAATTGTGTAAATTGTAAATGTTGCCAGAGCGATGCGTCGAAACTACACTCTAAGCTCTGTATCATGATTTTATCAATGGTCTGAATGAAAGTCTTGGCCACGTAAAATTGCTAACTGCTCCACTCCCGCACAGTCAAAACTTACGTACATGGATCCGCTTAGGCATCGAAACATGGTACTATTTGATTTTATGTGAAACAGTGCTCAGTAGGGCAGACCCAAAATCTGTCTATACTAGGGGTGTTCCATATCATACCTTCTACGATATTACCGGTGTATTTTTTTGGGTGATAAAAATGTGAACGATCGTGAAATTTACATGATGACGTAATGTGTAACATCATACATTTCCAATATGAAAAAGTCTAGCTAGTTACCATTGTGAGTACACGTTCATGAGGGGTGTTGCTTTGGTTAGAGATGGGGAGAGGGTAACCTTGCCAGCAAGCTGAATTCTCACAGTATTTGTTCACAAACATCAGGAGAATCCATCCTGTACTGCTCCCCGCTGATCCGTTCGCAACCGACCTATTTTTAGGTTGGACCAATCAGGTGTTGTTGAGGGTGGGACATGAAGCTGTGACAAATTCAGGAAGCGCTGAGCCCGTGGGAAACAAACAAACCTAACATGACGAATGGACGCTGCAATTAATTCTGTTCACGCAGAGTTACTCAGTTCCCTTTTTGGAGAACAGTGAGAGGCGCTTTGTGCATTTTTAGTTGGTAAAGACGTTTGTGCTTTTTGTTCTCCTACGACGACAGCATTCAAATCTGTTGCCGTGATTGGTCAAAACAAAAGTTTGGTAGGCGTGCACAAGTCCAATCAGCTCGAAGTATTGTACAGAATGTCCCTCCTTTCACGAGCAAATCACAGTGGAGCAGTCCCAGACTGATATTGTGAAGAACTTCCTTGAGTTAATCTGGCTATTGTCAGGTTAGGGGGACGAGGAAGGAGTGGAGATTCAAATTATGCTAGTAGCTTTAAGATGGCATACTGCACCTTCAAGATTTGTATTTGAGTATGCCGCTATAGAATTTATTGGCTAAGCTGGAATGAGCCAAGAAGCTGGCTGAACATTGTTTTTTAACACTTTGAGAGACAAATCCCATTCATACAAACACACATTAAGTTCCCCAAGTGGTGTTTCGTGCTACAGATATTAAAATGCTCAATATACTTTTGCTGTTTGTACGTCCTGCAGCACAACACAAATGGCAAAGTAGAGAAACCTACCTCTCCTCAACACTACACAGACAAAGTAGAATAGTTAACAAATAGGTGGCTGTTGAGTCAAATCAGTGCAAATTTGATTTCACGCAATTATGAACATTAAAGGCCACTTAGTGCACAAGATAATCACCAGACACATACAAGCACCGTGACAAAGCAGTTAAGATTGTCACCTGCGGTTCAAGGCCCCTGCACACGAGGCTGTGGCTGCTGTCCTTGGGCAAGGCACAGATATCCAGAATTGCTCCCCGGGCGCTTTAAGCAGCCCACTACTCCAGTGTGTGCCACTATCAGTGTATGTTCACTGCAATGGGTGAAATGCAGAGGTCAAATTTCGTGTACATGACAAATAAGATGATTTTGTCTCTTTCGAATTCCTCTTCACATACTGTACTTGGCCAATAAAGATGATTCTGATTTATCTCTCTATAGCTGGATGCGTCTCAAGTCAGTGTAACAATTTGGTGTCCTTTTTCCTGTGGATGCTAAAAATAGGTCCTGGCTGTACTATCCAGGTGGCTACACTGCAAGCTATCAATTTGCTGTACCAATTCAGTTAGTCTGAAGATGTAAAGAAACGCCCGTATTAGATGACAGTTTTGTTTTAAGGGAAAAATAGAGCTGTTTCACTGCACATCATCATCCACTGTTGAGGAAAGTGGGTCAAGTGCCAGAAACCAAATACTGCAATAGCCGTTTCTGTTGCAATGACAAAGAGATACTTGGGAATGCCACAACCTCATGATGCATCCATTTGTATACTTGCTCTTTTTTTTTATTCATTTGAGCTATTATATTGAAAGTGAATTAATAAAGGAAACTCAGTTTTTAGAAGAAGTCCAACGAAAATATAAAAGAACTACAAAAATTAACATACTGTCTGCTTTATTGTTTTGTCTGAAGAAATGATCAAGATATTTTGCCTGTTGATGTGATGACACTGACCCCAATATTCATTATTTAGGTTGTCAATCATCTTTCTACTGCCAACTGTTAAGTCCTGGTCGAACATAAGAAACAAACCTCAGTATAAAATGTGTGAGGCATGAGAGACAACACCGACAACATGACCATGCATTTTCTCTTTAAATTTATTTAACCAGGTAGATCAGCTGAGAACCGTTTTTCATTTACAATTACGACCTGGCCAAGAGGCTGCATAAGAGGCAGTTACATGAAAATAATAAGAGTAACACAATATTAAAACCACAAGGTAATGCCTTTGCTGTATGCATTAGATTTTTTGACTTGAGGATCAAACAGTAGTTACTCTGTTTATTATAAACAATATGTTCTCTTCAAGAGCAAGTATGCTCTTTGCATAAAATATTTATAGGATTTTCGTAATGCAGTGATTCATTCAATGATTTATACTTTGGTCTCAAACAGTGGCTGCACATAAAGTATGATACGCAGATGAGCGGGTGGATAATATTCCTCAAAACGAAGATATGTGTCATATCTTTTGCACAAGAGGAGGAGGAGGAGGTAAAGGGCAGGGTGAGTGGTGGTTGGATGACGCCTTGAGAATAATATACTCTAAATGCAGTGACAATTAAAAACTAATTAACCACAATTTAGAATACACTAAACTACACAGTGGATGTGCACAGGAAATTTAAAGGGAGTGCATTTATGTTTTTTTTCCTTCTTTTCACTAAATGTGTTGGCAGTCTAAATTATCAGATGTTAATGTACTAGGGTGTGGGTGGGTCTAGAAGTACTTAACTATCCATCCATCAATCCATTTTCTTAACCGCTTGTCCGCACAAGGGTCGCGGGGGTTGCTGGAGCCTATCCCAGCTGGCTTCGGGCAGTAGGCAGGGTACACCCTGAACTGGTTGCCAGCCAATTGCAGGGCACACAGAGACGAACAACCATACTCACAATCACACCTATGGACAATTTGGAGTGTCCAATCAACCTGCCATGCATGTCTTTGGAATGTGGGAGGAAACCAGAGTACCCGGAGAAAACCCACGCGAGCATGGGGAGAACATGCAAACTCCAACCAGAAAGGCCGAAGCCTGGACTCGATCTCCCATCCTCTGCACTGGGAGGCGGACGTGCTAACCAGTCAACCACCGTGCCGCCAGCACTTAACTAATCCACTGGAATTGCAACACAACCTGCAATATTTTTGCGTCAGAGACCAGTAATTTGGGGGTCATGACCTCTAACAAAGCAACTGTTGCAATGATCGAGTTCATGGCGATTGTTTATGGAAAATCCTATGGATTCCAATCCCAACCTAATTTTAGCTCAAAATGACAGAATTATTCAAATGTGTGTGAAATTTGCAATTAATTGAATCATCAGCTTTATACTGTACTGATACCCTGTACGGCGTAGTATTCAACCATATGCAACATGTACCGGCATCCTTGGCCTTTTTGTTTTCTTGCCATCCACAAACATGGAATTCACCACAATTCCCAGCTTGGTGTCTGTCGGCAAGGGGGCATGTCATATCCATCTATTCATATCTGTGGTAATGGCACTGATGTAATCAGTGATAATGAAGCAGTAGCATAGCATAATAGTTGATAATAAATTATGTCATCAGAAAGCTGAGATGACAAAACCTATTTTCTGAAATACAGGTCACTGTGACTCATTTTGATGTACAAATGTGGCTCAATTTTCCCCCATTAAAAAAAGCTTTTTCTGAGAAATTCTGATTAAATTTTATTGTGTATGTAATTTTACAGTAATCAAGGTTCTGCAAAGCTATAGTAGTAGTAGTAGTAGTAGTAGTAGTAATTAGGTTCCATGTGCAGCTGATTGAAGACCTGCATATCAGCAGCATGAGGATGAGCTCAGTACAAATGAGTGGCATCATAGCAGCTGGACAGCGAGTAAATCACCAGTGAATTCAACCAAAAAATGAACAAGAAACACAAATGAATAACTCATTTTTCCATCATAAACAGTAAACCCACAAAAATTTGTTAACAGTTCATATTGATATCATCAAAACAATGACACATGTATAAACCACCACAAAATTACATAAAGAATCGTAATTACTTTTAGACACTTTCTGTCCGTCTTGTTCATACTGCGCATGCTGACTAGGGGTGGGCGAAAAATCATCGTCATCGATATTATTGTCATCTTAGCTTTTACGATGTCCAATTTAACATTATCAAGTTTTAATACTATCTCTAAATGGGGGGAAAAAACGGCTCAATTAATTGGCTGAAAGGCAGTGACGTGCGGTCAGGATAGGCAAGGTAGGCACTGCCTACCCTAGGCTGAAATGAAAGGTGAAACCGTTTGGCTTTTTCTATTTTAATTATTTCTTTCATTTCAGAAAGCCTACACTACCTACAGGTTTAAAAGTGACAACATTTGGTGATTTTCATACCTCAATTAAAAATGACTCATTACTTGGTTTGGCCTGCAGGCAAAAATGCTACAAAAATTATCCTCCTGAAGGCACACCGCTACTGTGCTTTTCTCAGCCCTGTCCGCGTAGTGATGTGTGTTCGCGCATGCGTAGTCAGTTTCCCAGTAGAAAAGTCCTTTACGCAAATAGGCAGACCTTTTTATGTCGCTGTATTATTCCTATGCAAACGTACGTTCGCACAGTGGATTTGTGAATTCCAAACACACTTAGTGTGCAGCAGAGCGGTAAGATGACGCCACATCTGGAGAATATAAAACTATTTTCACTCCTTTCTTTTGAGGGAAAACGCCATCTTTTGAAGGATGGGAGACCAACGCCTTAGCTACCGGATCTTCAGCAAAGTAAGGAACAAAGAATTATTCATACTTTTCACAAATAATGGTGCAAAAGGAAAGATTGGCATTGTGGATGTGCTTTGATTAACTGGCTGTTTCACTTTACATAGTGTTTGGCATTGCTATTGCTAGCTTGATTTTGTGAGGAATTAGGCTGTTTTACAGGGAGATATTCACTTTATACATTCTTTCCGGGCATCCGGGCGACTTGAAATGATTAAATTTTCGTTGTGCGGCAAATGGGACTGCAACGTTTACGGTGGCTGGCAGACTGCGCACTGGCTGACGGTGGCCCAGAACGTTAGCTGAGTGGCAAGTGTTAAGCTGCCGCACTGGAGGCGATGGGTACGTACCACGCGCGAAGTAAAAAAAAACGGAAAAAAGATTGCGGAGCAAAAAATTTAAGACTTTTCTACCTGTATAGGGGAGGCATATGTTAAAATAGTTTGAATGTATGGCATCTTGTATCTGAGTATCAAGTATTTCGAGGTCAGGCTGAGTGTCTTCTTTTTTTGGGAAATGAAAATATGGTCACCCTAGGATACGCTCTACACTCGCCTGCCAACACACAAATTAGTAATTGGTGTGTCCGTCTCAATTTGCGACTGCCTGCCTACCCCAACCTAGAGCTCACTGCACGTCACTGCTGAAAAGTAGGAGGAAGTGATGAAAGTTCTCATTTGGCGAATCAGCGTGCATAGACGGAAGAGGAGGAAGTGATGCGTCTTCATTCTGAAAATTAGCAACCAGGATTCAGTCACGTGACTGATGGTGGTGGTGGCGCCAGCCGTGAGGAAGACGGGAGAAGCGTTTACAAGTGACAACATGGAATCGAAGTCTCGTATTAGTGACTAATAAACTTAGCAAGACTTAAGTCCACGTCCCTAGCCTGGAAATTATTTGTGGTTGACAAGACCAAAATAACATCGTAACGTGTGCCGAAAAACGCTCGCCGTGAAAAGCACTTCTGTTCCAACACGGACCATATGGAGGATTATGTGACTTTGAGACTCCACAAGTACGACTACCACTAAAGACAAGATAAGTAAAGCAGCCAAACAAAATCAGAAAAGCCTCACTGCATTGAGCTGACACACACTGTAATTGACAAAGCAAGTAAACATTGGCAATGCCTCACAAATGCTGCCGTTATGCAAGCAAGTAATCATTGACCGGATGTTCCAATCCATATTGGCTTAATATTAAATTTTTACCCGCTTGTATTCCGCATCACAGCTACATTTACGACTATATCACGTGTATTATGTGCAGGACAACTTCAGAAATCACCTATCAAAAGATTGCGGCTGCATTTGTTGTCATTACAATATATACTGGCTCTTTCTTACTATTATATATATATATATATATATATATATTATATATATTCGTTCTATCACCATCAAATCAACATTTATAAAATATATATATGTAAAGTAGTCCATTTACCATTTACCAGATGTATTATTATGGAATAATAACATACATTTAATTGACAAAGATTCAGAAAAATCAATGAAAACACCTCATATAGCCTGGAATTAATAATACAGCTTTCATTGTTAAATGTTGCCGTAGAATATTGTTGTAAAATGTTTTGCAGAAGATGTATTGAGCAAATTAAAATACTGTATAAACAAGAGCTGTTCAAAAACACTGTCAATAATTATTCTGTAAAGAGAGTGCAGATTTACAAGATTTTTTTTTTCTTTCTGTAGAACATCGTCAAAATATCGTAATCGTGTTTTTTTGAGATATTTTATTTTGGCCCATATCGCTCACCCCTAATGCTGCACTACATCTATACAAATATTGCAAGCATTTACAATATGCTTGACAAAGTCAAGGTCATGAAACTGAGCAGAACCAAACAATGCTTTTTAGCTGGTACCAAGTTATATGTCCTAATTCTCATCATCTATTCATTACCACCAATTTAGAGACTTAGAGGTAATATACAACAGTAGATTTATTCGCAATATACATATTTTTAATACACACAAAAGTGTATAGCATAAGTGTCCCTTCTCTGTGTTTTAGTGTGAATAGGCATTGTGGCCATGTCATGAGATTTGGTTAAACTACTGTACAGTTTATACATCATTATACTCCCATGTTTACTTTTTTCCTTTACTCACTGCTGATAAAATGTGTGGCTGCTGTTCTGTGGCAAAGTTGCCATGTAAAAATGAAATCAGAAGAGTCAGTGTCATCATCCATTTGAGAGCTGTTGGAAGAATGAAATAGAAGACAGTTCCTCACCCCCGCAGACAGGTATAACAAATGAAAGGTCCCATGCCATCGAAATCTGTTTTTTCTTTTTTTTTATGTTTTACGCTTAACGGGTCTAAACGAGTATGGGACATAGTTGCTGTTTGAAATATAATGGGTTTGTCATTTGCATATAATTGTTTTGACTTGTCAGGGGTCGCCACAGCAAGGTACATGCTTGACACAATAAGCCTTTGAAAGGTAAATGCACGCAAAACAAGCAGATATAAATTTCGACTCCTTGTGACGAAGTCACCATAATCATTACTCAAGTACCCACCCACTCAAAGTCAAATTGATGTGACATTTCATCCTGACAACCAATCAGCAACAAGAAAATGCTCTGTCACTCACAATGTCTGACATCAGTGGCAGAGAAATGATCTTTTACACAATTCTGTCCTCTTCACATGCATATGAGTACGCAACTCGTATTAACTAAATACGTATATACTGCAATCACTTCCTGTGGCTGCGTTTTTGGCATCACAGTGCTGGTGTATACTCTGCTAATTGAAACTGACATCTGTTTGCATTGGGCTCTACTCTAAAGCCATACACTAAGAATACATACAGTTCGTGGTCACATTCATCCCTAAAAAAACAACAATGGAGAACGTCAGAATCAACATTTGGTACTATGTTAGAGCACTACAAGTTAGTGTTGGTATTTGGCAAAACTACAGTATGTTGTAGAAAGGAAGATTCTTGGTGAAATGTAGTAAGAGACATTAAAAAGCAGCATTTCATTCACAATTAAACATATTTGGTCAACAGTTTTAACTTGTGTCAATTATCTCAGTATTGTATCACTTCTTGAGTAATCTTAAAAAATATTTTCATTAACATTTTTTTCTCTAATCCAGGACACTTAAGAACAACCATTATATATACGGTAAAATATTAGAGCCCGAGCTAAAGCTTGCTGAAG
Organism: Vanacampus margaritifer; assembly: GCF_051991255.1. Classification (NCBI taxonomy): domain Eukaryota; kingdom Metazoa; phylum Chordata; class Actinopteri; order Syngnathiformes; family Syngnathidae; genus Vanacampus; species Vanacampus margaritifer. Next base: position 5,380,208 of record NC_135444.1, read on the forward strand.
CATAATCATCCATCCATCCATACTATGAAGGGCTAGCCAAACTAAATTATTAGCTATTAAACAGCTATAAACTCATACAGTGCTTGGCTATTTTACTGACGGAAGTAGTTTGTTGTCACGTTGAGAATAAACCTGTCAGCTGCCACAGAATTACACAAGTATGTCTGTTTATCTGGCCCTGAATCTTGCACGTGATTGTGAAAGTGTCAGTGAAACTGGGTGTGCCTGCTTTAAAAACAAAATGCCATTCAGGAGGGTTGTACTGTCACTGAATACATTTCCAAACAAGCACTAACAGAGAGCAAAACAACATTTCGATAGTATATTTCCCCTTTCCATAGAACTTCTTGACTGTGTGACCATTAATAATTTTTATTATCAGAAAGTTAGTCTGGGACCTCTGTCAACTTATTTTCAACCACAAAACCAAAGTGGACTTATTCCACTGTGACAATTTCAACAAAAGGTTTTCTTCTATGTCTCATACTCGGTGACATCAAGAGACAGTAGTTCATTGAAATATCCGGATTGTTTATTCTATTTTCAGAAAAGGACGATGGCAACATCTTTCGGTACTTATTGATGTCAGCAAAAGTTGTCAGGATGCTAATGCCTACATACATTAACATTCACATACTGTAAAATATTAGTTTTCCACCTGTACAGCTGAGAAGTTGGGCCTACAGTTTATGCTTTGACACTGTAACATGGATGAAGGTGATTACACTTGGTATAAAAGTTGTTTGACCTGAGTCACCAGATCTGAAAAGATGCATGAAATTGTTAAGGATTTCTATCCAGTGGGAACAATGTTTGTTTCAAGAAAGCTGGCAGGCTGGTTTGTGGTTACTGATTGTTGTTTCTGGTGCACCATCTCCCATGCGTTATAACTGCAACTGTGTTTTTTTATGCCACCAAATTCAGCATTTACTTCAACAAAATTGTATATGGGCAGTTCTCAGAAAATATGTTCCAGCGAGATGCTCAAACGCTGACCCATTTTGAGTCAATATTTTTTTCCCTATACAATCAATCACCAGATTTCACTGCTTATAATATTACAAACAGACTCGAGATAACATAAACAACCTTACTGAGATTTATGCAGTCATTTGTGTGTGAAAGTATTTTGAGCTGTGAAGAATAGCCAGTGTTCCTGTTCGTGACATGCCAGCACACCCATGTAATTAAGAGCCTTAAAATGCATCTGCATCTCTAGATTGTTTTATCATTTACATCATACGTTGAGATTTTCTTCAGTTGGAGAAGCAAAATACTGCTGCAATTTTTTGTTTTAGGTGAACATCTCAAAACAAGTCTGCAGTGTAACCGGTTGCACAAGTTTTATTTTTAAAATGTGGAAAAAAGACTAAGGATCTTAGTAGTTTGCTCTAAACATTTCATTTATATTAGAGGGAACTACTTAATGTGCAGTTTAAACATGGTTTACATTGTTTGACAGGTATTGCTCAGTGTTTTACAATTTAAAAAAAGAAAGAATATTGAAGGTTTATCCAGTTGGTTATGAGGTGGAAAAAAATCAAGAATGGCAAAAATCGAGATCGGCAGGTCAGGTTTTTTAAAAGATCGGTGATCAGCCTAAAAAGTGTGATCAGTGCACCCCTAGTAAAAATGTTTTTTTTTTTTTTTTTACTTGAGTGCTCAGTGCTTGTTGCTCAGTTACAAAGCATTCCAATAAGAAACAATGGTACTACGACATTCAACAATCTCTTGCAAACAAAGGGCTGACTGAACTATCTTTATTTAGAAATAGCACACACTGCTAGGTTTGATCTAAAGCATGTATTATTTTTATCAGGTTTAATTACGTTTAATTTTTGGGGCCTTGTGAGTTCCCAGAACCACCCATATTGATTAAAGGTATAGTGTGTATTATTTATTGTCTTCTAGTATTTAACCAATAGAATGCAACAATTTTGAAGCACAAACACTGTGGTGCCTCAGAGAGACCACATTTCGCAAAGCTACCACTAATTACTACCAATTATTATTTAGACTGAGCGAGCGAGTGAGCAAGAGTGGCTAGCATGAACTCGCTAGAGATGCTAACAAGAGCAGCTAGCAAGAGAAGCTAGTAAAAGCTAGCGAGAGAAAAGTAGAGGGAGACAAACGGCGGAAATGAGATTCAGCGATGACCACGTGCAGGACCCAGCTGTGGAAGGTCGTCGAACCCATTGGGTCAAACACTATGCAAGCACCATCAGAGGCTAACTACTAGTAAAAAATGTACGATGATGTGAGAGAACAATTTTTTATTCATATTATTGAAATTAATAGTGTGTGGGTGTGGGGGGGGGGTTAAATGAATGAATTATTAGTTCACCCCTAGATAATACACACTGTCCCCTTTTTCTTTTCTTTTTTAAACATACAAGATATGAACATTAAGCATGTGCATCTCTGTTTCTTCTCAAACCCATTACCAAAACAGTCATGAGTCAGCCTCATGCCAGTTGCCAGGAAACCAGATGGCAGCTGCAGAGATTCTCTAAATAACTGTGGGTCAATTGAACATAATAGGCAAGAAACATTTTGAGGATTTGATAGCCTTCTTGACAGTATGCAAATATAATAATACAACTATACATTTTAAGCCGACAGATATGAAAATTGAACATCTTGGTATTATATTGTAAAAGCGATTTTAGTTTGTATAATGCCAGGTACAATAAACGAGAACTAAGGCTATTAAGTTGAGGCTCTCATAATATACACTATGTCCTTCCTGAACTCTGTTCTGCAGCATTAGGGTTTATTCAAATTAATCTTGCAGTTGACCTGGCCCACAAGTACTTAGAATGTATAGGCCTTTAGGTCTGACACCTTCAGCTGTGCATTGAAAATTAACATTTTGCGGTATTTTCTGTTGCTCATAGAAATGTTTATTTTGAAAAAAACTTTTAACACATCATTCCAGTAACAACCAAACATGAGATGCAAAGAGGTCTTCTTGTCAGCCAATGGAAAGAACTATTGACCACTTGCTTCTGTGCCTTGCACATGCAGTAATCATTAGATTTCTTGAAACCCATGTATTACCCATACAAGCCATGGCATGAAGCTTTAAAAAGCAAAGCTAACAGGGATTAGCTTCCAATTTTAACACTTGACTATAATCCTGCAATCACACAGGCCATGCTAAGCTTGAGCTAGCCATGCAAATAGACTGTAGACTATTTTTCTCTCTAAAGGTGTCTGTCCAACCGTTTGGCTGGCTATTGAAAAATCTGGTCAAAGAAAGGACAGCAGCAGGAGAAGGGGAGCTTTACATGACCCGATTCTTAATCAGAAATAATTCCAATAGCGCGTGTAGCATTTGATTAACATATCTCCTTCAAAGTTCTGACGTAGTGGGTTTGAACCTTGTCTCAGACCCACATAAGTGGAGTTTCCATGTTAGCTTCATTTATTTGTGGGTTTTCTCTGGGTATTTCGCTTGAAGGACAATGGTCAACTGGAGACCAGTCCAGTGTGTACTCCGTGCTAGAAAATGTATGGATAGATGGCAGGCAGGCCATTATTATTTCGCCAAGCCATCACACTGGCAAGTCAATGGGTCTGTCTGACTGTGGAGGATTAAACTGTATTTTACAGATTGACTTTGTGGTGTCAAGGTGTCAGTCTGACTCCCAGACAAGTGTGCTGTTTGCTTTGGGCAATGTGGAATATTGACAAGGTGCGTCATTTATCAACCAGTGAAGTTGCTCACAACTGCACATTAACAAAATAGGAATAATATTTAAAAGTAACAGTTTAAAAATTGGTCTTATCCAGGGTCAGGTAATGGGGACATCAGCTTTAGCAGGGAAGTCCAGACATCCCTCTCCCCAGCCACTTCGCCTTGCTCCTCCGGGAGAGAGGGAGGAAATCCCAAGGTGTTCCCAGGCCAGTTGAGAGACTTGGTCTCTCATGTAGAGGAGCAGAGGCTCGACTAAGAGTCTCTCCCGGATGACCGAGCTTCTCACCCTATCTCTAAGGGAGAGTCCGGACACCCTGCAGAGGAAACTCATTTCAACAGCTTATATCGAGGATCCTGTTCTTTCGGTCACAACCCACAGCTTGGTGAGAGTAGGAAAGTAGATCGAACAGTAAATTGAGAACTTTGCCTTTCGGCTCAGCTTCTTCTTTGCCCCGATAAAGCAATACAGAGTCCAAATCACAGCAGATGCATCGATCCACCTGTTAATCTACCACTCCATCCTGCCCTCACTTGTGAACAAGAACCCAAGATGCTTGAACTCCACTTGGGGCAGGATCTTATCCCAGACTCAGATAGGGCATTCCAACTCCATCCTTTTCTGACTGAGGACCATGGTCTCAGATTTGGAGGTCTTGATTTTCATCCCAACTGCCTCACATTATATGTTCTATGCAGGCCCTGTAGTCTATACATTGTATTCTGATTAATATTGTGTATGTAAAATATGAATAAAGCAGCAAAATCCAACATTTTTTTATCCTTATCAGGGGACAGACCAATCACAGCTGAGCTTGCGAATGTCACACGACCAAACTCAGTAAACAGGTGAAAAGTGATTGGTTGTGACCTGAGCCCTGACAGCAAGTGGCAAAATGGCTGCCTCCTGAGATGGATAAAAACAAGCGGATTTTGTTGCTTTATTCATATTCTGCAAACCCAATATTAATCAGAAAGCTGTGTTTAGACTAGTGGGAGTGCATACAACATATTAATAATTTTAAAAAAGGGTTGATTTCCCCTTTAAAAAGCCATTTATTAGAATTTTATATTGACCAGGTTATTTTACTTTTTCATTGTTGCATTGAGCACTTACTAAAGGTTAAATATTATGCACAATAGCAGCCTGATGAAGCCCAGAGAGGTGAAATTTGTTGTAACTTGCATATTCAATAAATTTGCTAAACTTTAACTGCATGCGGTGGATCTCTCCTTATTTCCTGACATCATTGGCACCAGTTGAGACATTTTCTGTGCTGTGCGGGTCAATCTCCTCTCTACTTTTGGGTAACTATGTGTTTAAGTATTTTTTTTCTCAGTGTGCTAATTTTGAATGAATTAATGAATGAATGAATAAATAAATAAATAAAGGATATGGAATACTCATTATATTGACTTAGCTTAGCATAGCACAAATATGTGTTGAAAAGATGGAAGACTTCCTGCAGTTGTGCTGAGGTGAATGGGGGGGTTGATCATTGACTATATATAAATATATACACATTCCAATTATATTATGATCATATATACATTCCAACCTTACCGCCCTGCCCTACATCAACCTAACAGAGTGAGCACTGGGGAATATAAATCAATTGTAATATTGAACAATAAATTGACAATTAAGGAATTATAAAATACTTCCTGTCGACAACCAATCACAGACACATCAAACCACTGGTAATGACTCAAAATAATACCCAACGAAGAACTACAGTAACTGGAACGGATAACGAGTGGAGGTACTCGAGTGCCAGCTGCGGCTTTCCGCCTAATGATGTCATCCAGGAGTCGTAATTAAACTATCATTCATTTCTAATTGTCTTCACTATGGTTAAAATGACAACTACTGTACAGCTCAATCCAAACATGGACAGGAGCAAAGCCATTATACCCAGACAGAATTTACACGAGAGCCAGCTGGGCACATAAGCCCCCCTGCACAATACCTCCAAGTAATCCTGTACGAAGGGAAGGGGGAAAGGGGGGCTGTTGTGTACAAAGACAAACATTCAACTAAACAAAAGGTATACACGGTCCAATTAGTGTCACCATTATGCCTCTTTGATATAGGCTCTGTGCCTTTTTCCCGGGAATAACATTCAAGTAACTGGAATGTATGCACTCAAAATAGCATGACAGCTTATGACATTTGAACCTCTTCAACATTCACTTGCCAGCAGAAGCTGTTGTAGGCACTTTAGTAAAAGGACATAAGAGGGATTATACCCCGAATCGCTATACAGGAACGAGCGTAGCGTGTTAATGAAAAATATTTAGACTTACCTTCCATCATGGTTGCAGATTTGCATTCCTCTACTTCCAAGGGGCCTGAATGGAAAGCGGGAGAGATGTAGGGAAGAGAAGAAGAAGAAACCCCAGTTACCGGATTGCTTCGTCGGAATTGATGGACAGTGAAGCGGCCGTGTTTGAAGCTAACGCCCTGGCTAACAGTGAGCCTAAAACACCCCCAGCAGTCACTTGCCAACTAGCCAGAGAGGGAGAGAAATACAAAGAGCGAGAGAGAGAGAGAGAGATAGAGAGGGAGAGAGATAGGGAGAGGAGAGCTAGAGAGAGAGAGAGACGAGGTGGGGGCCTGGTCGGACTAGATGCAGATATGAGCGAGGGGCTTTAATCCATTGATGATGCTGCTGTTGCGGTGACGCCTGCCTCTGCTGCTACTGCGGCGCTAACCAACACAATCAATCAGCAGAGATGTTTAGAGAAGGGAAAAGCTTAAGTGGAGGTTTAAAAAAATAGAGAGAAAAAAAGAAAGCGAGCGAGAGACGAAGGGAGGTGAGGGTTTGTATGTGCATGCCTGTTAGGAAGAAAGGAGGAGGTGGGAGGCAGCTTGGTGACGTCTTACGGGCTCAGCCAATCCCTGCGGCTCGGTGAGAAGTCACACGGCCTGCAGCCTGACTCATTAAAAAGCTCTCTTCCTTTGCGAATGCCGATTGACAAAAAATACAAAACTCAGCGCAAGCACACGCAATGTTAGAAGAAAAGTGAATACTCATGCGCTGTGTAAATACGGATAATAAGTACAAAATAAACACATGCATAAGCCCCTGCTGCTGGCACTCCAGCCTACCTTATTTTGTCAGTGCAGTGTGCTGTGCCTGCCCAGCGGAGAATGTCAATTATTTGCTCACAGGCAGAGAATAACTGCTATTGGGAGCTCAGTAACCACCCACATTTCGAGCGCGTGCGCACACATTGCTATGAACACTCAAGTGAACCAAACTGCTTTGAGCTCAGACGCACTATCTACAGCCGCTCCAATGCGTCTGCCTTTGCGTCCCGCCCGGCTCAGAATCTCCTTGTTATTGCCTTCCCTTTCCCTTTCTCTGTTCGTCATTTCACTCCCACGTAACTCTCTTGCTATCTATTCCTTTGTGTTTTTCTACTGCACCGGGATAAAGATTGATTCGCGTGACCGTGACGTCATGGCATCCCAAGCTTTGACTGAAACGAGAAGAGTGACTGCACCCCTGAGCGTGCTTGAATGTGTCCAATTTTCTGTGAAGCGGATACGAAAAGACTACAGTACTCGACTGACATTTTTTTCCGTCCATTCGTATTTTCTGTAGTACATTGTCTGACACAGAGGCTTTTTGTGTGGTGATCCTTTACTTGTAGGCCATACTGCTACTGCATAATATGATCAATTTCAATGATTGCACATACATATGCATAGATAAATTTATAACTCTACCATATACAAATTACCTTTTCAAAAAGCTCCTTTTTGAATAATTTTGAGTGACAATTGTCCAATTAATTATTACTTAGTGAAATTATGGTGCTGGCAGTGAAAATGTGTATTCAATATATTTTCGCAATATATTTTATAAAGTCCAATAATGTCATGAAAGTTTCATGTACAAAATGGCATATTCCAAGAAATATAATTTTTTGTGATATTTCAAGGGATACTTGTGTACATTTTCATGTCAACGAAAACATGATGTTCCAATAAAATTGGTCTTCCGCAGAGATTTATCTACATAATTTTGCTTCGTGTGGGTTGCTGTAGCATCCTCAATAGGATTTTTTTTAAATTTGCATTACAATTGGGGTGCATGTATCCCTATTCTGGACAATGATCGGAGCTTGTCAAATTGACACGCACATGAAAAATGTACCGTACAGTAAAATGACTCGATACTCAAAACTATATGGGGTAAAAAGCAAGAATGTACACAGCAAATTGGTCAGTGTTAAATTTCCAGTGTTTGATCAAATATGCAGTTAGCAGTGTTATTATATATTATTATAAGTGAAGTACCATTTACCAGAGTAAAGTGTAGTTTGGCAGAATTAAATGTTTAACACTAACGCTAGTGTAGAGTACTTTCGACACTACTCAGTGTTACTGTTTACCAGTGTAGCTCTTAAACACTATACAGTGTTGGAGTAACATTGGTTAAGTGTAGGGGGGGAAAGTAACACTTTTATAAGTGTAAGATTTGCTCTAATGGGTGTGGACACATATAAACACTTTTAATACAATACAAGCCAACTAACTTAAAATTAAAATCGATACCCCCAACTGTACTACGTATGTTTTGTTTTGAACACACATTGGATTTGAAAGTATTTTGAAAATGTAGGCTAAATAAATACTGCATTCATGTTCAGAGTATATGCATGTCCATTACTCTCTTTTAGATCATTTGACTGAAACTTTTTGGGTTTATTCAGTCCAGTAAAATTCTCAAACTATCTAACTATTTATCTAATGCCCACTGTGTCACTTGTCTCCTCCCATCCCATTGTCTCTCAACACTGAGCAGATGTCCCTGCAAGTCATAGGCGAAAAATAAAATAAATATATTTGTATGTATGTGCACATGCATGCTCTCAAATAGAAGAATCTGAACGAATGTTGTCCTCCAACTTTTTTCCCCCCACGCCTCAACAGAATCACTGTATTTGCATGGAAATCGAATTAATGTCTCTAGTCACAATCGTCTCTGTCACACCGCTGATGAATTCTTCACATGCTTTTTTTTGTTCTAAAACAATCTCCACTACTACCATCTAACGGTCACCTTGACTGAAAGGGAGACTTTGCGAAACTATTTTACATATTTTCTGTAAATGCATCTGTATTTAGCCATATGCTATTGTTGTATAATCAGTGGCCACTCATGCAATTTCTGCATAAATAATACAATCGGTGGCTGAGATACATCGATAACAACAAAGTCCAATCAATCAACCAAGCTGATGAATGGATTTAGCGCCACCCCCTGGTGACTGTTGACATTGCTAGACTAAGTACATGGCACAAAAATAGCCCTCTTCAAACAGCAGGATCTGCAGTTTAAGATGAAAAAAAAAATGTAGTGTGCCAAAGCTCTTATGAAAAAAACAAAACAAAACGATTCCTTTAATTGTATGCTATGTCAGGCGAGATTGGTTTTCCATCCACCCTGTGACCTATTTTATATATATATATATATATATATATATATATATATATATATATATATATATATATATATATATATATATATATATATTAAACTCTTTATTCCTGCCTTTTGTCTCTGGGTGGCAGTCTAGAACTTTCTTCATCAACAAAATCATCAGGCGAAGGTGAACATGGTATTTCAGTTTGCAGTTCACCTCACCACCTCCTACTTTATTTATATGTAAAGGGGACAGCACTGAAAAATGTAAAGTGGTCCGTGGTGAGAAACGAGTTAAATTTTACTGTAATAAAAAAAATGCACACAAAAATTGTTGAAATGTGTATTTTAATGAGGAAAAATAGGACACCAAAACATACAGCACTGTAATGAGAAATTACATCATTAAATAGAATAGAAATTAAGCCACTTGGCCTCCTTGACCATCTGAGGGCAGAATACAGACAGACATGAATATACTGTTCATTAGCTGTGTCCAAATTCATAGGCTGGGTTCTCCAAAGAACCAATTGCAGGGTGGGATCTTCGAAGGCTTCTCCTCCCTCACGTAGTCTCCATGGCCGGACAAATTGTGGCGCTTTTGGACAGGCCTAATGTGTCTTATGTTAAGTCATGTTTATGTATAAAGGTTAGATACAAAAATGTATGTACTTGTTTGTCCTCAGTCATTTTGGTACATTTCTCAAATCAGAATTTAAATTTGTAAAAGTAATTGTATTTCTCAAAACAATTTGCACCAATCACAATGTTATTTGTATTATATTTTGTATGTGGGAGAAGATTGATTGCAAGAGACTGGAGGAGATTTATATTTCACTTTTTGCACTGTTTTTGAAAACCATCTCATTGTTATACAGAAAGGAAAAGACAGCACTGCCGATCACAAAGAAACAAAAATAATCAAAAAAAGTAGACATGTAAACATGGGACAATTTTCTTTGGGAAAATTGTGTATGCACAATGCTTCACTTAATATGAGCTATTTAAGAAAAATGGTTGACTGGTTGAACAAATGCATCACATATTTTTTCATTAGAAAAAGTAAAAGATTCGCCTGGGACAAAAAGGTCTAATGGAAATGTTATGAACTAATAAGTGTTCGGTGTTTTAGACAATTGAACAGGAGAGATCTGTTAATACATTTTGATCAACATGACATAAGCAATTGATAATGTCAGGAACAGCAGAGAATTTCACATAACCATTTGCATGGATTTACAAGCATTTACAACTTGTTCAAAGAAATGTATAGGAGCAAAATACTGTACGTCAACGAATTGATGTGTTTTCTTCATTATGTTGTTACCTGTGTTGTCCACTAGGAGGTACTGTACCCATAACAATTTTATCAGGAGGAAACTGGAAGCAGATAGGTGTTGACCCCGAAAGGCATACAGGTTTTGGACTGCTTTGGCATAATTTTGTGCACTGTACGCTTGCACTCGTGTTTTTATTGATTTTGTACTTTTTATGATTTCAAGAAGTATCACTGCGTAATAAAAGTAAGAAATCTGCACTTTAATTTACCATTGGACTCTTTGATTAACACGGAGAAGCAATAGTTAAACATTAGCCGCCTAGCGCGTCAGACCAAGCATTACCGAGGCAACACTTCATTAGCCCAGCATTTGGGCTGACTAATACAAAATTATTTTTATTTTTTAATATGCACAAGTGACACAATGTGAACATTGAACAAGTAGTTTTAAGAAATTCAAATCTGATCTGAGAAATATACGTAAGCAACTGTAAAATTGAACTCAGCTCAGTCTGAATGTGGGGTGCCTTCAGGTGCCTCCATGTTTTAAGTGTGGAACAAAAGCAGAGCATTACAGGCTACAAAAGTGTACTCCGATGGGCCGTCTCCATGGAAACGAAGGCCAGATTTGAAGGCCACGTGAGTTTGGACATTGGCGTGTCATGTTTGAAGTTATCTCATGTGGCTTTGGAGGACGCAGCCTATGAATTTGGACATGGATGGGCATGGCTTTGGTCAGAGACTTGAGAGGGCGGAGGGAGGTGTAACATGAGGCTATTTCCAAATCTTGTAAGCAGTTTGATGAACTGAAAACTCCCTCTTTAAGTTGAGTTCACTGCCACCATACAGCACTTATATATCAAGTTTGCGCTTGCAAGTCAAAAACAAAACAACAAACGTCTGAAGGACAGCTCGTATCTCAAAATACTCGTAAGTTGGGTTAGTTGGGCTAGAACAGTATTCCTTCTGAGTGCACTCCTCTAATTAATTGAGTTAAACATGTATTTTACAGTAAAGATTGATTAATGGTGGGGGACTTTTCAAGAATTTTTTTTGTCAATGTGACGATTGCCCGCCAACAACACCATTGCCAACTGGCTTGTTTTAAGATGAAAAATTAGTTTATTTGGCACTTCAGGAAACAAACATGGCCATATGGTCATTTATTTTATATCATTTTTTAACAACTGAAATTGAAATGAGCAGTTATTTTCCTATAATTCCTTTACGTCTGCTTCTTGACCTACTGCATGTATGCAGCCACACTGAAGCACTAGGAAGTGTCGCCAGATACTGCAGATCCGAAAAATCCACACACCTATTTTAAGATGCTTCATGAATTATGGGTACAGAATTAAGTGCGTCACTGGGAGGCCCGGCCAGGCTCTTTCTGGAGAGGAATATTGTGCATGTACACTCACACATAACCTATTTTAGCAGCACTCATGGGTGTTGTAGGTGGAGGAAAGCCTAGAATAGGGATGGGTAACTGGCGGCCCAAGAGCCGTATGTGGTCCATGCCTACATTCTGAGTGGCCTCTGATTATTAAAATAAAAATTACATATATATAGTTTTTTTTCCCAATGTTATTTTCATCCATCCATTCATTTTCCAAACAACTTCTCCTCACAAGGGTTGCAGGCATGCTGGAGCCTATTCCAGGAGTCAATGGGCAGTAGGTAGGGTACACCCTAAACTGGTCACCAGACTATCACAGGGAACAGATAGACAAACAACTGCTCACACACTTACGGACAATTTTGTGTGATCAATTGACCTACCATGCATGTTTTAAACCCATGCAGGAACAGGGAGAACATACAAACTCCACACTGAGGCTGGAGCAGGAATTGAACCCTGCACCTCAGAACCGTGAGGCAGACATGCTAATCAGCATGCCACCATGCCGCATGTTATTTTTGAAGTAATAATAAAAAAGTTTTTGGTGTGTGTATTTCTGTATATAACATCCGTTTTTCGTTGACAACACCTGTTGGAGGCTTATCTTTTTTATTTTTTTTAAATGTATTTTGGGTAATTTACAAAAAATAATAAATTAATTAAATGTGCTCATTTTCCAAATGCATTTCAATGGGCATCAACCATGGGCAGATTTTCACTTTTCACTTGTCCATATTTAAAATGTCATGTTTATCTTACAAGTGCATTGTCCTATGTGGCCCCTGAGTAGTACCGATGAAAGATTGCAGGCCAGACATTTTTCATTGGGGTGGGCAGGGTGAAACCACGACTCATATAGGGGTGGCCATAAGTTCATACCTGAAATGTCTATATAATAAGTGGTTCTTAACCATGCAGCCATACCGTTCGCATGCCGACCTTGGGCTGCGAGCACCGACTAGTTGGCTGCATTAAATAATTTCAGAGCATATGCTATGAATTCAATGCATTGGAGCTGTTACAATTGTCAATGAGTTGCTCAGTTACAATACAGCTTTCTGCCACTTGGCGGCAATAAGGCAAATGTCAGTTACTCAACTGTACACAATAAGTAGAAAAGGAAACTGAACAGTGAAACTAATGGCTAAGTATTAAAAATATATACAGTGAGGAAAATAAGTATTTCACCCCCTTGTGATTTTGTGAGTTTGACCCTTTACAAAGAAAGGAACGGTCTATAATTTTCATGGTAGGTTCATCTTAACAGTGAGAGACAGAATATTAAAAAAAATCCCAGGAAATCACATTATATTAATTTTAAACATTTATTTGTCTTTTATTGAGGAAAATAAGTATTTCACCCCCTAGCAAAACATGACTCAGTACTTGGTGGAGAAACCCTTGTTGGCAAGCACAGCGGTCAGACGTTTCTTGTAGTTGGTCACCAAGTTTGCGCAGATCCCAGGAAGGATTGTGGCCCACTCCTCTTTGCAGATCCTCTCCAAATCCTGAAGATTTCGAGGCTGTTGCTTGGCAACTCGAAGCTTCAGCTCCCTCCACAAGTTCTCTATAGGATTAAGGTCTGGAGACTGACTAGGCCACTCCATAACCTTAATGTGCTTCTTCTTGAGCCACTCCTTTGTTGCCTTTGCTGTATGTTTTGGGTCATTGTCATGCTGAAACACCCATCCACGACCCATTTTCAATATCCTGGCTGAGGGAAGGAGGTTCTCACCCAAGATTTCCCGGTACATGGCCCCATTCATCCTCCCCTCGATCCGGTGAAGTCGTCCTGTACCCTTAGCAGAGAAACAGCCCCAAAACATAATGTTTCCACCACCATGCTTGACGGTGGGGATGGTGTTCTTGGGGTCAAAGTCAGCTTTTTTCGCCCTCCAAACACGGCGAGTCGAGTTGATGCCAAAGAGCTCGATTTTAGTCTCATCTGACCACAGCACTTTCTCCCAAGCCTCCTCTGAATCATCCAGGTGCTCATTGGCAAACTTCAGACGGGCCTGTACATGTGCCTTCTTGAGCAGGGGGACCTTGCGGGCACTACAGGATTTCAATCCATTACGGCGTAGTGTGTTACCAATGGTCATCTTGGTGACTGTGGTCCCAGCTGCCTTGATATCATCAACAAGCTCCTGCCGTGTAGTTCTGGGTTGTTTCCTCACCTTTTTCATGATCCGGTTCACTCCACGAGGTGAGATCTTGCGTGGAGCACCAGACCGAGGGAGATTGATGGTCAATTGGTGTGTCTTCCATTTTCTAACTATCGCACCAACAGTTGACTCCTTTTCACCCAGCTGCTTGCTAATGGTCTTGTAGCCCATTCCAGCCTTGTGCAGGTCTACAATCTTGTCCCTGGGTCTGTGGGAGCCAGAATTCTTGCTGGTTGGTAGGGGGTGAAATACTTATTTTCCTCAATAAAAGACAAATAAATGTTTAAAATTAATATAATGTGATTTCCTGGGATTTTTTTTAATATTCTGTCTCTCACTGTTAAGATGAACCTACCATGAAAATTATAGACCGTTCCTTTCTTTGTAAAGGGTCAAACTCACAAAATCACCAGGGGGTGAAATACTTATTTTCCTCACTGTATATGTTGATTTTACACACATTTATTTGTTCAAAACACCAAACATTAAACATACAAATAAATAACAAAAACAAGTAAATTATGCATTTTCATGGACTAGTGGGGGCCACCACGTGCCTCCGCCATTGGTGGGCCCCTCTATCATTTAGTTGCCGAACCCTGGCCTAGAAGATTGTTGAATGCAGAAGTGTCACATAATGTAAAATCTTCATTTTACAAATCCCTCTAAGCTCAACTGGCTCCATTTTGTCATCTCAGGTTATCCAAGTGCACTCTCCTTGCAGTGGCTTCACTTAAAATTCACCATTCTTAATATAGCTTGATTGTAACCGATGAAATGCTTTGCAATGCTTTACCTATGGAAAGACTGAAGGGCATGTTGTATTTGACATCTGTTTATGAAACCAAAGCTCAAGATTGGGCAAATGAATAGCCAAAATCTGTTAATTTGACAGTATATCATTTTTTGTCATTTTTGTAATAACAAATATAACTAAATTAAACTAAACCAAAATTCACACATAAACAACCTGCTTATTCAAAAAATAACTTTGGGTATATACTCGATGCCATTGAGTTGTTGAATATATTACAACACGCAACATTGCTTCAAGTCACAGGCCAGTCCTGAAATTAAAAATAAATTATCACATGATTTTGTGGTGGTGTGTTAATCAAAGACAAATAATATGAATTCACAGGGTTGTGATATTTGTATGCTCCTACTCCAAGAAAAACTAACAAACAAACAATCGCATGGTAATTGTTCTATTTCAAATCCATGGTTGTCGTGTGTAAAGGTACACACACAAAAAAAAAAATAGTTAAAAATCCAAATACTGGAATACTGGAACTGACTTTGTAGTAAAAAAATTAAAATTGTGTGAGTGGCATTAGACTAAACAGAGCAAGTCTGCCTGACAGGCATCAGCCCCCTCAGCATCATCAAATAATTAGTCAGTGGGTGTCGTTTGTTGTGGTGTGTATGTATGCTTCTGTCCCTTTGGGCAGGGCAATAAGTGGGGTAATGACAGAAAGGCGTGACTGGCTGCCAGCACAAACAGACAGCGCATCGAGAGTGGCTGGTTGGCACGTAGGCAAAGGAAATGGCATCCTGCCATCCTCTCTTAGTCTTATCAACCAACATGTCTTGGAGTGGAATTTTGTTTTGGTTTGACTGCACCCACTGCAGCCTAATCGGTGGGTGGGTGCTACCTAATCATCACCCCTTATCAGTGTATGCGTTGTAAGAGGCGGTGGGCGAAGTTGAGCAGGTTGGAAGTTTGCATGGAAATGGCACAAGGCCTTGAGAAAGGAGACGTGACAGATGCAACATAAGGGAAGACCCAGTATACATGTAGAGACAAAATAAAAAGTGTGTGTTTACATTCTTAAGCTTAAAAGCAGATCCGCCAGGTAGTTTTCTTTAGTAGTAGTTTATTTTGTTGCAATATATTATAGTTTTATGGTGGTTGATATGATAATTGCTGAAGAATTGAGATGTTTGTGTGAAAGTAATAGTTTATTAAATAGGTCTTGAAACACCTGAGGCAAAATATGTGTACATTCTCCAGTGTACATTGGGAACATAGTAACTGCATTAGAATATAGACAAACTAAAAGTGCCTACACAGCAAATCGGTCAGTGTTAAATTTCCAGTGTTCGATCAAATATGCAGTAAGCAGTGTTATCTAACACCGTTAGGATAAAAAGTTACACTGTAAGAGTAAAAGTCCTTAAGTCCTTAGTAAAAGTGTTGGGGTGGATGTTGGGTGTAACCTGAATAGCACTACCTCGAGTGTTAAATTAGCCACACCCTCATTTCCAGTGAAGGAGAAACTTTCCAATTTTCCAGTGCGCTGTCGACATTTCAATAGCGATACATCCAGTTGGTCTTGTCAGAGCGGCGTGGATCAGTGGTAGAGTGATCGTCTACCAAACCTGAGAGTGTGGGTTCAATCCCAGGCCAGTGTGACTGTCAAAATATCCTTGAGCAAGATTCTGAACCCCCAGTTGCTCCTGATTCTGAGTTATCAGTAGGGATATAACGATATCCAAACAACACAATCTGATGTTATCAGGATGTGAAGGTTATGAACCGATAATTCTTATTATTATCACAATGTTGTGAGAAGGTTGGCGATATAAAAAAAAGGTCACAATATTGTAAAAAAAAAAAAAAAAGAGCTCATACTAACAAAATAAACTTTGCTTCTGTGCATAACAGCAATGCATATAAACAACCTACAATCTCTAATACCAATATTGAGGCACTTACTTGCTAATGCACGCACACATTGAGTTCCTCCACATATTGACTCAGTTCATCTGCCCATTAGCGTGGATTTGAAACATAGCAAGGCCAAAACATGCCTTGTGAAAATAAAACTGCACAAAAAATCTTGCCACCAGAGGATACTAGAACTGCACAAATGGAAATCAACTTGACATTTTTAACAGATGTGCTGCTTTTAATATTGTGACATGACGACGACGATATTGTTGCAGTTTTAATATCGCGATATCACAATATTGCTGTTATCGTTACATCCCTAGTCATCAGTAGTCAAAACGTAAAGTGGTTTGAAATGAAGTACCATTTACCAGAGTAAAGTGTAGTGTGAGTTGAATTTTTAACACTGACACTAGTGCAATACACTCATAAGTGTTTAAACACCTGAGGTAAGTGTAGTTTGGCAGAATTAAATGTTTAATACTGACATCAAAGTTCTTTCAACACTACTCAGTGTTAACTAATGTAGATTTTAGTAACACCGGTTAAGTGTGGAAAAAAGTAACAGAAAAAAGTGTCAGAGTTACACTCATTGATGTGGACACATCTAAACAGAGTTAGATTTGACACTCTAAGTGTTGATCTAACACTGGCGATTTTGCTGTGTAATAGGGCTAAAACATCCTCATCATCATCATCATCATCATAAGGGACATAGTAACTGCATAAGCAGACTACATTCATAACACAACGACCCCCTTGACTGCATCAGCATAAAACTGCATAAGTATAATAATACAGCAACATCGTAACACAATGACCCAACCAAAAATACAGTGACCCATGACCCAGTGACCCAACCCAAAGTGTTGTCCCATGAAAATATATAATTAAATATCTGCAGAAAAGTGTACTCACTTTTGTGAGATACTGCACTTGTACATACATGTGAATAGGAGCCGGGCAGCTACAGGCACAATGAAATGAAGATAACAGACTGAAATAAATAACATTTCATCTAGGTTTACAATGATAGCTTGTGATAGTGTTTAGGCCAGCAGAAAAGCCCTTGGAGCCCTCTCTGGTATAAACCGAAATTCAATGATAAGGCCACTCTTAATCAGCACCCCCGGTGCTAAGTGAAGGATGTGATGGGCCGAACACAAAACTCCGGTACTGGCCCATGTGAATCATCTCATGGAACGACACATGCTCCCTTTCCATTTCAATAGATTGCAAACCCAAACATATTGCAAAACAATAAAAGACAAAAAGCATTTGTTTGGGTGCACAGTCTGGCACCTGATAGTCTTACACAACCATCCCCAGGCGTACTGTTACGAAACATGATCAGTATAATTTATCAAACAAATGAATAATTTCTCAAGCACATGGTCATTATTTATTAAACTTGACTAATCAGCCTGAATGAATTCACAGTCTACAACACACCTCTCCATTAATACACAGTTGTAGTTTCAGGAGAAAATCATAGTGCAAAGCTTCACTTTTGTATGTTACTGCCTCATTCCAAAATTAAATAATTTATTTTCCTCGAAATTCTACACACAACACCCCATAATGATAATGTGATTTTTTAATTTTATTTTTTGCAAGTTTATAAGAAAAATAAATAATAAGAAGAAATCACATGACCACATGTATTCACAGCCTTTGCCATGAAGTTCAAAATTGAGCTCATGTGCTTATCTCAAGGTACAAATCTGGAGAAGGGTATAGAAAGAAAAAGGTTGTAGTGAGCACAGTGGCCCCCATAATCTGTAAATTGAAGAAAATACGAACCAGCGGGACTTTTACTAGAGCTGGCCTCTCATCTCAACTGAGCAATCAGGAGAGAAGGGCCTTAGTCAGAGAGGGGACCAAGAACCCGATGCCACTCTTTGCAGTACTCCACCAATCAGACCTATTGTAGAGTGGCCAGACGGAAGCCTGCTTTGAGTTTGCCAAAAGGCACCTGAAGACCATGAGAAAGAAAATGATGTGGTCTGATGAGACACAGATTGAACTCTTTGGCTCAAATGTATGTTGTCTTGTTGGGAGGAAGGCTCCGCCCATCACATGGCGATACCATCCCTACAGTGAAGCATGGTGGTAGTAGCATCATGTTGCGGGGATGATTTTCAGTGATAGGTAGTCGGAGACTAGTCAGGATTGAGGGATAGATTTCAATTGAATGCATTCTGACCCAGTCATGTATTGCACACAATACACATAGTATATATTTCAATTTTGGTATCATTCTCTTCATGACAAATTGTTAAATAATACCTCTCTAAACTACTGTTTATATGTAACTAGATATCCTATACAAAAAGGAAATAGTTTTTTAAAAATGTCAAATCAGTTGTGATTTTATTAGTGGAAATTTTTTCTACAATGTCCAAGAGAGGAAAAATGCCTCTATGCTGTACCAATGTTGCTTGCAAATGACGACGGTGATGTTATCCTACAGGGAAATGTCTGGAGAATCAGTCTCGGTATTCAACTTTGGCACAGTTGCTATGGCAACCTGACATAGAGGACTTGGTCGTCCCTGTCAGTGTGAGAGAGGCCCTGCTCAAATCCAACATGTATTACTTGTCATATGGTTCGTTCCGTGAAAGAATCCTTCATCGAAACATTGCTCTTTTTCTTAGAATGTTATAATCGGATAGATTGTGCTTTGACACCCTGAGTAACCTGCTCTGTTTTAACATTATGACATCAAACTAGCCTCAATTTACAACATTTCTGGGGGGATCTCTTTGTTTCCTATTTTTATGGCCTCGTGAATTTTCATTACTTTTTTAAAATTAATATTATTATTTATTTAATTATTGTTATTAATTTTTTTTTAAGTAAATAAGCCTTTTTGGTCAACCTTGCCCCCATATTTTAAAAGCAAATTGATTTTAAATTTTATATGAACAATTTGATATGGCATGATTGTAAAGTCATTGTCTGGTGACCAGTCTTGGGTCACCCAAAGTTGGCTATGAATGAGGACAAGTGGTATAGAAAAAGAATGGATGGATGGATTCACAGACATTGAGTCGATTTTCAGTCTGCCCATAGCCTTGATATACTATAAATTGTTCTGAACAAGCTTCATTCATTTGCATTCATGATCACACTCATTCTGTCTGTGATGCAGTCTCTCATTTCCACACCGAGCATACCAAAGCCAAATTTTCCTACAGAAGAAGATCGATAACTTTGATTAAAAGTCCATTTTGTAATAATCTTTCTTTCTTTCTTTTTTTTTTCCAAAGAAGTGAACTGGCAAATGAACAACTCGCAAAACAACCTAATTTACTTGGTGGTTGTGTGTGTTTTTGACCCAACTTTTTAGAGTTTACACCCTTAAAACTGCTGGGTCAGAAAAAAAAATCATACAGGGACCAACTTGCTGCTTGCGCCAATTTTATCAAACTTTGGGTTGTTTTCTATCAAAAAACTAAATTACACCCAGAAAGTTGGGTCAAATTACACAAGTAGTGAAGCAGTCCAATTTTGGAGCAAAATTGGGTTATTTTCGACACAGTAGTTTTAAGAGTTTTTTTTTTTTAATGTTTAATCATAGGTCAAGTAAAAAAGTTTGGTCAGTCCCTTTTTGACCCAATTTGTTTTTTTTGGCCCAACAGTTTTTAGAGTGTACATGCTCACTTTACAGTGAACATGCTCACTTTACACTTTACATTCAAGGGCTGCCGTTGTGAATGTACATGTTTGCAGCCCACAGACAAGATTGATGAATTTGCCTCCAAATTTTTGTCAGTGTTTGGCTTTCACTGTAAAAAACAAAAAAACTGTAGGATCAGTAGGGGTTAATTTCTGCTTCAAGCATTAACTACTTGACTGTACATAACTAGACATTTTATGTGACCAACAAAAACTGAAGTGATCTTCCCCAGTCAAGCGTCAATGTTACAAAAGCTTTTGTTTCTTAGGGTACCAACTCAAAAACAAACCAATAAGTCCCTACAGGAACACAGCAATGTTACACATACTGTATTCTCCAAATATATGATCTCATTAATGTGGCAAACACACAATGCAGTCCTCTACAGTAAAAAGTCCATGATTTTGCTCTGCATTCTCGGTCACTTCATCATCACTCCCCCAATTGGCTCAGAGGGTATAAATAGCCACATCCATCACAAGACTGATTTACTTGCTTCACTTACAAGGTTAATGCAGCCCCAAGGGACACAATGTGGGCCATTGGGTTATCTTTTGAAGAACAACTGTTCAAGCAGATACAGGAAGGTTAATTGATTTTGGCTTTGAGCATAACATATATTTACAACCATAAAAAGAGTAAAAAATGCCTCGGAGTTTGAACTCATTTTCGGAATTCAAACACCAAAGCAAAGCAAGCTAAGCCGAATGTACCTTGAAAACGGGTAGCCGAGCGAAGCCGAGCGAAGCCGAGCGAAGCCGAGCGAAGCCGAGCGAAGCCGAGCGAAGCCGAGCGAAGCCGAGCGAAGCCGAGCGAAGCCGAGCGGTAGTTGAGACGATGCACTGCTCATTTCCAGTCAGATCGTGAATACTTCTGGAGGTGCTCCATACTCGCGAGTGCATTTTGATTTTTCCATGACAATTTTCCTTGCCATAGGCCCAAAGAAAGACAACAGTGCCAGTGGCAGCAAAGAAAAACATACAGTGCTGCGAACCACAGTGGAATCAGGAAGGAGATTATCGCGCCGCTGTAACTACCGTGACTACTTCTGTAAATACTGGCACGAGGACCCCCCTTAGCTGTTCAACAACGTGCCTGACGTTAAACAACACACGCAAGGACCGCTTAGTAGTCTAACAATATGCCCAATGTAAAATACACAAACTCAGCAATGAACTAAAGCTAGCATTAACATAGCATTTATCATCCACTGATGCCATCACACCACAACAGGTACGGTAAGGTAATTTTATTGTTTAAATAATGTACTGTACTGTAAATGTAAAAAACATAAATAGAAATTAAAATAGGAATTTTCTGTTTTTGGAGCTTGGGAACGGATGAATTGCATTTACATTACTTCCTATGGGAAAAAATGTTTCGGAGGTTGAACAATTCTGACTTTGAACACTTTACAGGACCGAATTATGTTCAAACTCCGAGGTAACACTGTACGTTGTCACGTGTCATAATTTTATAGATAATGTGTCAGTAATACTCGTACAAACTACAATACTACACGTTTCACAATGCGACAGCCCCTTGACACAGTTTTGATCAGGGGTTCACGCAATTGAACATAAATGTTTAGCTCATCCTTTCTTTTCTTAAGCTTAAAACAGTAATTGCTGTATTTGACACATCTAGCCCAACAGCCAGCTCTAAAACCATGCATGGTAACACAAAAACAGGGTCTACATAATTTAATTAAGAGCTCATATTTAACCCTAGTAAGTAAGTAGGGCTGTGAACGAATAGATGGATGGAGACGAATGCTGAATCATAATTTTTCATAATCAAATGAGAATGAATCATAGCATGTTGTTGAGTGTCACAGGAATGTTAGAATGGCAACGCGTGTGCACAGTTGGTATGTAGGGAGTGCACTGCGTTGTCTGATGTGCGTTTTTTGAGACCTGACACCCAAAAGTGTTTGAATATCAATGAGAATATTTAGCCATTTAGCTAATGAGCATTATATCAAACTGTTAGCAATTATTCAGTAAAGTCCAACTAGGCAGTGTATCAAAGTATTTTGCTGTAGGTCTCTGATGCCGTTCTAGCTCGAAGGCTGTCGGCAAATTTGGACGCTGGGCCAGAGAGACAAACTTTCTTAGAAGTTTGCTTAGCGCTAGCTAGCTAGATGCTACGACAGGCACGGCACAGATGTGATATACTGATATGTTCAAAAAGAAAATGGATATTAAGCTTGACAAAGTGCATTAGACAACATTTGGTGTGGATAAAGCGTAAAGTGTACTCTATATACCATTATGAACACGTTGATTAACATTTTTGGGGATTATGACATGTTTTTCAGCAAAAGTACAATCAGTAACCCATTCAAATGGATTCGGGATTCAGTTGGTTAAATGGTAAACAAATATGCAGGCACTACAAGTAGTTGAAACTAATAAGTCAAAGGTTTGGTAATGTCAAATACACACTGGTGAGGAAATGATGTGTCTCCATATTGTTCCTTTTTTGCAGTGCTATTGTGACAGAGGGTTAAACACAACATTATTACAGAAACTCTTTTCCCCCTATTTCTCTTACTGTGGGGACTTTTCAGTCCTCAAGATTCATCACCATTTCCCAAGTTAACCATGACCTCAAACTCAAAATAACGGTGAGAAATTTTGAACTTGCTGTCCCGGCATACGTCATTGTCTTTTTAAAGGAGTATCCAGGGAGGCTCCCAGTCCCATTTGTCTCGTCTTTTGTCATATGCACGCAAGTTGTGTCATCAAATTATATCAGAGACAAGATGAGTAGAAGCCCATAGAAACACATATTATGGAAAATTCAAGGCTGGGAGCTACGGAAACTGAAAATGAGGGGAGCACAATATTATAGACCCTGAAGATATAATTCTCCCATGATTTGGAATGAAGTTGAAGTGCAAACGAGGGCAGACCTCTTAACATGGAACACAAGGAAATTAGATACGATTGGTAATGACATTATTTTTCACGTGTGTACCCATGTCCTGTAATACTTTTAGAGCAATGAATGTGGCTAACGCCATTCAATGTAAAGCAATAAGCAACTGAAACGACGTTGACGTACTGATTGATTTGACTTGTTCACGTTTTTTTCTAAAAGAACATGTCATTCTATGCTCCCCACTCGTGTGAACAGTTTATGGAAGAAGGCCCTTTTCTGCTCCAGCATGACTGCATCCAAATGCACAAGTCAAGGTCCGTAAAGGCATGCTTTGATGAATGTGAAGTAGAAAAACTTGCGAGACTTGACCTTAAAACCCATCAAACACCGTTGAGATGAACTAGAACAGAACTTGTGAGACAGGCCCTCCCTTTTAAATCTTGTGACCTATGACCTCACAAATATTCCTTAAAATGAAAGTACAAACATTCCAACATCTTACTGAAAGTCTTCCCAAAAGAGTGTAAGCCGGGGCTGGAACGGCACCAAAAAAAAAAGAAAAAATCCTGGCATTTTGACTTAAGCCCGCCAGCCCGACTCATGATCACCTCACCAAACACATAGTCCTGCCACTGATATTGATTTATGTTGGTTCAGGTTGCTGTCTATATTTGAAATTGATGAATGGACTAGTCTCTCTAAATTGTGGGCCAGTCTCTTGGGGAAAAATTCAGGAAAATAATAATTAAAAAGCACAGCATCGGCCCCCAAAAATGGCATCTGCCCTGTTTGCCAGATGGCCAGTCCAGCCCTGGTGTAAGCTGTAGCTGCACTATATGAACCCACAGAAGTCTAGATGATAAAGGGGGAAAAAAAGCAAGAAGCAGATGAAATGTAGTCATGCTGTACTTTTAATCGCTTCTTAGAAAAAGTATTTCTGATTGATTATTGTTGAACACAATATACAATATAATGCCATACATTGTGTAAAACATTTATTAATCCACCTGCAACAACCGGTGGACCTAAATGTGTTGTTGACAATAACAAAAATCACCTCTCATGCAGATAGTGCTAAATCAGGCTAACCACTTGGACAACCAGGACCAAAATGCATGAACATAGATTAACAATGTTAATACTGAACACAATTGTTTATCAAAACTGCTAACAAGTTTGGTCAGGAACAGTTTACACAGTAGCACAGTTACATAAGAGCATTTTGTTAACGCAGATCAATTGAGTGCCGTGCGTATTGTAGCATGCCACCAGTACCGTTGCAGTGACATCTACTTTTTCATGATGTGCAATAAGTGGAACAGCAGATCATTTGTGGGGTTTGTGTTGCTCAAACTTGGATTTTTAGACATTAGCAGTTGTCATTTAAAGATGTGAAAAGAAGCAATTTAGATAGGAAGCAATGATGAGTGTTTGTGCTGCTTAGCTATGCATGTGTAGCTATGCATGTGTCCTATTTCCAAGCATATGCAGTTTAACATGTCCTCTATGCAAATGTGATAAATCCAGTTTGATAAAGTGAAACACCGTTTGGCTTTAGCCCCAGGTGCTAGCTAGCTAGCTCCCTAGCAAGTAAACAAACACCATGGGAGCTAGCTAGGGAGCTAGCTAGCTAGCACCTAGGGCTCTGCCACTATGTCGCATCTTGGTTACCAAACTGCTGTCAGATGACAACCTTGTACCTTCAAAAATCATGGTCCCAGTTTAAATTGACAAAAGTCAGTGAAAATTAAATTAGCAAGCAACTAAAAGTATTTTTCAAAAGAAATAAAGGACATTAGTTAAAGCGATGATCTTTAAGTACATTTTTGGTTTAAATGAGGTTGGCGATATTTTTAGAATGCAGCATTACATAAAAAAAACAGCAACAACTTTGGTCATTTTGTAGTTACAAGGTTCTCATATGACAACATTCCTTTAGCTCCTGCTCTGACGGGCGCTCCAAAGAGTGTGCAGTTATATACACAATGTTACATTGTGTTGTGTGTAAATATATTTATAGAACAATATATTCCAGAGCCTTCTACACATTAGACACCACCACTTCCTGGTAATGCAAGTGCATATAAATTAGAAAATTGACTTTACACTCAACCGGTATTTCTTATTTACATGCTTAACGTATCGAATAAATACACACTGTTATAAACAGCAAAAAGAGCAACTTGAGCTTCTAGCGACAAACAATTATAGACAAAAGTGAGGCGTGATGGGGAGAAGTATAAGGCCAATGGCAAAGTCAACATATCCAAACACTCACACACACCATATTCAAAACCTCCCATACTGCACACGCATACAACACACACGATTGCCAGTTGATGAACTATCCTGGAGTGAATTTTGACAAAGTACCATTTTAGTATATAACTTAACCAATATGCATACAAACATTGACAAACAAATAAACTTTGCTGTGGGAGCCAGATGAAACGTGAGGTCGACAAACCCTTTTCAAACTTTACTCTAAAATAGGAAACAAAAAAAAAAGATTGACAGTTTGCTGTCAAAATAGTGTACCTAAGTCCCCTTATCTCCCTAAAGTTTATCTATCAAATATACAGCATGTGTGTCAATTTGTAATAACCAAACTGCCCTAGAAACCTGATGCGGTAAAGACACCCCCCCCCCCCCCCCCCCCTACTTCTCTCCTTTAGATGACGTCATTGGGAGGGAGCAGCACTTGAGTGATTTTCATCGCAGGAAAGAAATAGCTGGCCTGATTGTTTTGGGTTGTGTCCTTGGTGCCGAGAGGGGTTTGTCAAGCATGTGAACAGTGGCACTGATGAGGCTCCGTGAGCGCCTTTCATACCGGCAGCTGGGAGATCACCTTCAAATCATGTGGTCTGCAGGGCCTGATTGCATAGGGGCAGAAGGGCATTGCATCAGATGGGCTTTGGGGGGGGGGGGGGGGGTTCAGTGAGTAGTTCCAACTAACAGGATTATTAAGACTGCAGCATACCTGCCTGTTAAAAATAGAATCACTGCTGATGTGCATTTTGTCCTTGTCGGACTCCATCTTTGATTTGAAAGAATTGCAGACCTCCACAAAGGCAAATGTGTATAAAATGCCTTTTGTGTTATTATGTGATATCGATCTGTAAGCAATTTGTTATGCTACGCCCTCCAGTAAGTTAGGTAAGTGGCCCTGTAGGTTGCTTTTAATGGCGTCAAACAAATGGTACAAATGGTAGTTAATAGTTTAGGGTGACCAGAAATCCAGGGTTAACCGGGACTGGTGTTAATTTTATCCGCCATTTTTTAATTTAGTCTCAGTTTTAGTCCAGTTTCAATCACGCTTGTTAGTTTTGATCATATTTAGTCGAACTCATCCCGTTTTTATTTAGTTAACTTTTAGTCGACTAGAAATCTACCATTTCAGTCTTTATTTTAATCCAAGAAAATGTAATTATGTCTAGTTTTAGTCAACAAAAACTGTTAATGTTTTAGCCTAGTTTTAGTCAGGACAATCATTTATTTAACCCCTGTATTTTTATTGGTCAGCTGATTATGTTGAATATTTCGGATCCAAAACTATTTAATGGCTACTATGGCCCCATGCTATAAATTAGCCAGCATTAGTTAGCGGTCGGATTAACATTATTGTACGTTATAGCCATTGGATTAATGTTACGTTATACCTCTAATTTACTATTTATTTATTTATTTTTGGCCTTTCACCGCAAATCCACCTTTTGTCTGTCCCATGTGGGTGTGCATGTTGCACTCGCTAGCTGCAGATTTGAAAGGGTGTGTGTCACTCACTGTGTTACATCAGTGTCACATTGGCATATTAGTAGAGACAAGATTTTACCAAATCATATAATTTTCGTCTCATTTTTGTTCATAACTCAAATGTCCATAGATTTAAGTCCAGTTCTTTTTATTAAGTGAAGTCTCAAGTCTCAAGTTTCGTCTCGTCCTGACGAAAATGCATATTGATTTATTCCCAGTTTTCATTTATTAATGAACATTTTAGTCTAGTTTAATCTAGTTTTAGTCTGGTGAAAAATGTGTGTTGCCAAAAATATTTTTGTTGAGTTTTCGTTGACGAAATTAACACTAACCGTGACAGTCCCGGGGTTTCGATAAACCAATTAAAAAGGAATTTAACTGTTAAATTCCTATTTACGTTCACTTTCATGTTTGCGCTTTCATTCTCATCTGCAACTGATTGCTTGCAGGCATCCCATGTTTTTCTCATACCAGAACCAGAACTACTTCCTGCTTCCCTGTCTAAGAATCATGGGAAATGTTGTCCTACTAGCCTAAATGCTGCAGTTAGTTACTTCCGGCACACTTCCAATGTTCCATTGGGAACGTGAGGTAAATGCCACAGCTAGATTCTGGGACGGAGTAAAACATTTTGAAAAATGGTCAAGTGTCAACCAAGATAACATTTAGCATTAGCTAAAGTAATAACACAAGCACCTCTCACCAGATTGACATATTTGTTATAAGTAGTTCCTGGTGTTTGACTTTGAGTGAAATTGTCCTGGTTTTTAATTCTGAAAATCTGGTCACCCTTTATGAGTTGTTTGTAGTTTGTTTTCATCTTGTGGCAGGACCGGTTTATCATGGTTGAAATCTGATTTGAATGTCACACTCATGTAGAAAGAATATGAAAAATGCAAAACATTAATTACTCAAATTTTCCATCCAACAGGAATACATGACCTCACTGTGCATTTTGCATGAAAATTCCAGTTTTGGTCTGAAAAGTTAGGAAGCCCACAACGTTGATTATTTTAAGACAACAGATCTTTCATTGAGAAGTATGAAGATGTATTAAATGTGAATGTAACAATATCACCATAAAACACAAACTACAAATGTAGTTGTGTTTAAACAATGTGCTCAGGCTAAGAAATAATTCTGACAAAATGTGCACAATTACGTTTCCCTACCAAGACAATTTCATCTAAGGGTTGTTTGTCGACATATTTCTCTATTGCCCAATACATGGAAGACTATTCTCTTAACATACAAAAATGATTTTACTCTCTCAGATAAGAAAAACATGTCACAGACATACTGTACTAGAGTGTTCAATAAATTAAAAAAAAACTATATAAAGACATTAGTAAAAAAGGCACACAAAAGTTCTTTGACAAATGGTACAGGAAAAAGTAAACACTTTCTCTTGCTATACAAACGTGTTTCCATCAGTAGATTTTATTCTATGCTACTTCTATATCATAACTCGTAAAAAAGTCTTAAGTTACAAAATTTCTCTCAGTAGTGTCAATGTTCATTTACTGCCAGTCCAGAAAAGAAACATTTCCCAAACTGGCCTTCAATTCCCACCGTCATTGTTGCGCGAGCGTCAAGACTAAAATGTTTGCAGTAAATATTTCCTGAGAACTCTGAAGCCGCTTCTCCAAAACCGTCTGTCCGTGCCTGCCTTCAAACAGCCAAGTGCAAGACGGGCCCGTGCGGGCCAAAACTAAGCCTTTGCTTCTGCGGGCTTGTGAAAAAGCACAGCTGCACGAGGATCTCCCCTCTTTTTCCAAAACGCTTTCAAATCGGCACTTGAGCCTGCTGCCGGAAGCCTTATGTGTCTGTGGGTGACGCCTCGTGCGTCACAATCTCGATGGTCGACGTGGGCTCCATCACGTCGCCCTCGTCGTGCTCCTGATAGTCCAGAGGAGAACGAGAATCTCCGAGACTGTCCTCCTCCTCCTCGTCTTCCTCTTCCCCATCTTTCTCGATTCCGTTCAAGTCCTCCTCCTCCAGGGTCATCTCAAACTGGAACTTCTCGCCGCCTCCCTGTCCTCCAGTGCCTCCCCCGTGTCTGTGAGAACTCTGATCATAGAAGGGTGGGGAGGGGCTCTGCGGGATCATGCTCTGGTACCAGTTCCTGTTGTCTTCCAGTGTGTCCAGAATATCCTGCGCATCAGGATGGACCAGATCCGCCCAAGTTTCCCACAGAGGGTGGACGATGTAGTCAATGAAGCCCACCTGGAAGAAACAAAGACACACAGATTAGGCATGTCCGTTTTTTTATTTATTTTTTAATTCATTCACTCCCAGCCATTTTCACGGAAGCAACCCACTTCGCGCCAACTGTTTTACTGTATTTTGACTGATTTCGCAAGGCCCACAGAAGATTTTGTTCTATTACTATAAAAACCTACCAAAAGAAAGATTAGAGGATTTTCTTTCATCAGGAAAAAAAATAGTATATTTGTATCTGTTTCAGTTTTGCAGCAATTAGCATTAGAATATAGCTAAATTTCATCATTATTCACAAACCTGTTGAAAACACTGGGAAAAAGAGCTTGTTGCAACATGGCCCTGGCTGATCTCTTATACTCTGCTGCCACTTGCTGGCCGTTTTTTGTAATAACTACCATTACTTTAAGCGACCTCTTCAGGTCAGAAACTGCATCAAAGCCTTCTGTATGCTCTAGCATAAAAAACAACAACATGAAAAACGTATAAATACGTTTTTGGGAGTGAAGTACAAAGTATTAAAAAACATATATTTATATAGCACTTTTTTTTTTTTTTTAGCTATAATCCATCTATAACGCTGCACGCATTTTCCTTTTTCTCACCTGGCTCTTTTCCACTGAAGCTGTATGTTTATCGCACATCGGACTGATCTCCATCCCTCGTTCCCTCTCCCGGTCTCCCTGGTGGAAGAATTCCTCCATGATCCGATCAGTCCACTGACGATACAGCTCCAGGGACTTTGTGGGGTTACTCAGGTCAGCGCAGTGCACCATGTTTCGCAGCACCTTGGGGAAAAAAAAATAAAAAAATCAATTTGACAATAAAAACTATATACCATATCAGGGATGGGCAACTTAAATGCTAGGGGCCACAATTCATCATTGGTGCCACTCTGGGGCCACATAGCGCCTTGCACTTCCTATCCAGATGTATCACAACATGGACACGATAAGTGCAACCATGCTCTCAATATATTTCATTTTTCGTAATACATTTCTCAATGCATGTATAAGCCATCCATCCTAACCCAATAACAAAGGGTTTGA
The DNA here is from genome assembly GCF_051991255.1 of Vanacampus margaritifer. NCBI lineage: Eukaryota > Metazoa > Chordata > Actinopteri > Syngnathiformes > Syngnathidae > Vanacampus > Vanacampus margaritifer. Next base: position 5,410,453 of record NC_135444.1, read on the forward strand.
AGCAAACAACAAAATGACCTCAGTGTGATATCCTCTGCCCCCGCCCCGTCCAAAGGGTTTCTCGCTTAAAAATGACCATTCAAGGACGCCACAAAACTGCTGAACAGCGAACCAATATTAAATGCAAGAACTCATTTTGTGCATTTTTTCCACACATAAAAAAAAACGTACTCAAAATGTTAATATTATTGAGGAGCCATGTTTGTCCTGCATATCATTCCAAATCCGCCAATAAATGTTTGGCCTACTCATGGTGTAGTATTTAGAAATGTTTGGGGTTTTGTAAAATAAATAAATAAAATGAATAAATAAATAAAATACATAATACACAAAACACCAATGTCATTTTTTTGTAAATTTTTTTTTTTTTTTTTTAAGCCTAAATCATCATCTCACGATGTAAATGGTAATTTTTTTTGTGTTTCCTGAAATAATCCAGAAAAAATGACTTAGCCGATTACAGTGTTCCCTTGCTATAATGCGGTTCACTTTTCACGGTCTCACTGTTTCACAGATTTTTTGTAATGCAATTTTGCATGCATTGTTTTTTTTTTTTTTACAGTAATGTACCTATTTTTTGTAAAATTTATAAAGGTTTCAACATTGAAAATGTTTTAACAAGAGAAATGTGGGAAAATGGAAATGCTTCGATGAGAAAAGTGTATAAACTGTGTGGTGAGGGGTTTTAGAGCCTTAAAACATTTATGACACTGTATTTTAAGAAGGCGTCCATAAATAAATATTTAAACAAAAACTTTTTGGGGGGTGAAAATTAATCAAAGGCCAACTAAGAGTGTGGTCGGGGCCATCATTTGCCTATCCCTGTACTATATTGTAATGTATATATACTACAGAGGTGTTTCATATTAATTTCCCAAGAATCAAAACATTAAAACAGTACTCAAGCTTAAAATGATTAATAAAAGCAGATAAAAAACAGCAAAGTTCAGCCATGTAGGAGGCCACTGGCTGAGCAACCTCCACAAGGCAATTTATTCGAGCCATAAGAAGCATGTAAATGAGAGGTGGGCGATTCTTTACCTGTATTCTGTCTGTGTAATTGTCCAGCAGCAGCACCCCAGAACTTGTCACTTTCTTGGTTTCCACCATTGTCTTCAGATCAGCCAACAGACTCATGTGTTTGGACATGTCAGTAGCTAAAACCTGCATGACAGAAAAAAAAAAGGAAAAATTATTTTTGGACATGAAGCATTTGATAAAGGATCGACACCAAAATAAAAATCAAGATGTCGTACCATGTCAATGACCATCTTGCGTAGGGACTGCCGCTGCTTTTTTGTGAGGTTCTGGAATATATCACAGCCTTCCTCCTGCAGGAGCTTGAATCCAACAGCCAAGTGATGATTCTCCAGCACGGACTCATCGTTGTACATGAGCGCCAGCTCCGAGTCTGCTCGCAAGTGGAAAACAAAATCAGTCGCTCTCACCACTACTGCTCCAAAACTTTTAAAGACACAAAATCAAATTTGTTATTACAATTCACAACACATACTGGTATTGATGAGGAATTGGTTTGACACTCCTGGATGGTCAACATCATGGATAGCAGCGGCAAAGATGGCAGCAAGGATTTCAAGGTCGGTGAAGACAGCCTGGAGAAAACAAACGGCATGGTCACTTGATTTGGAAGATTGATCAGTTTTTAGAAATGTCACACAACAAAGCCGTGATAGCTCTGAATAAGGCTAAAGTCACAGCCAAAACGGTCAGCAAGCTAAGAGATTTCTCTTACTAGGAATGGGGGAGTACCGATAACAGGTATCAATATCGAGCTGATACCAGGTCTTATTTCAAGGTACTTGTGACGGTGACCAATTCCAGAATTGGCCACCCTCTTGTGGCCATTTTATGATACAAAATTAAAAGAATAGAAAATTGCTATTCATTTTATAACATTTTAAGGAAAAATGCTATTTGGGGATATATAGGTCAACCCCCTAAAAAATGTCTCGACAATATGTACTATGCAGCCCCAATAGTCTAAATACGGTATTTTGTTTAACATTGTTAGTCAAATATGAGTTAAGCAGCAAACTCCAGCAGTGTATTATCAATATCAGATGGCGGCCATTTTGCCACTTGCTGTCAACTAAAGATGACATCAATGTTGCTCAGGTCTCAGGTAACAACCAATTACAGTTGAGATTCAGAAAACAGGTGAGCTGTGATTGGTCCTTGCCTGAGCCCTGAACAACTGTGATGTCATCTTCAGTCGACAGTAAGTAGCAAAATGGCCGCCCCTTGAGATGGATAAAAACAGGTGGATCTTACTGCATAAGTCATATTCCACAAATGTAATATTAATCAGAATGTCATGTTAAGACTAGTGAGGTCACATATAACATATTATTGTAAAAAAATGTTTAAGGTTAACTTCCCGTTTAAAATGATCTGTCATTGTTTTTATTTAGGGATGTAAAAATTTGTTAATTTTGAGTTAATTTAAAGTTCCTTTAATGCTACTAATTTAAAAATAAATTAATTAATGACTGCCTGTACTGGGAGAATTCCAGTAATAAATTGAATAATAATATATGTATTTGTAGAGACTGGGGTCAAGTTGTATTTTACAATTTTAAAAATGTGCAGAATTTCACAAGTTACTTTATGTTAAAGATTAGATAGCTCTTAATATGAAAAGAAAAATGCACTGAGCTGTCATTAATGTCTTACACATGCAATTATGCCATCTAGTGGCAGAAAAAATACCTCAACACAAATCAAAATCATACTCTTTTTTTTTTATTTTAATTTTAACTAAATGTTATGAATTATTATGAAATTACTGTATCAACAATTAAAAGATGCAGCCATGTTTTTTTTATTAGTTTAACATTTTTTCAACTTTTATGTTAACAAGCGTATGAAAACGTTGCACATTTTATTGTACATTTAGAACATATAAAATTTGCGATGAATCGTGAGTTAACTATTAAAGTAATGCGATTAATCGCCTGTCACTCCTATTATTATTATGATTATAAATTTTATATATCAAAAACACTAGTGGTATCGGTACTTTGCATCTACTACTCAAGAGTTAAGAACTTGTTCTGGTATCGGTGTGAAAAAAATGTGTATCCGTAAAAAAGAACATTCATCTTTTGGCTGTGCAGTACCTTGTGTTGTAACTTACGTCAAGTGCTGGAGTGGAGAGGAGGATGTGTGTAGATTGGGCTACGTCAGCCGCATGCAGGCTGTTGTGGTAGGCCACATCGGAATGGTAGTGATCTTCCAGAGTCATCATGTAGCCCACAAACGTGTCCGCTGGGATCTTAAATGTCTTTAATAGATCTCGCTCCTTACAAACACGAGATTGCGATACACACAATTAGAGACGACACACGTAAGAGGCGTCATGCAACGTCATCCAAGGAAAGAAAGTTTCCTACCTGAAAGATGGCGTACATGATGCAGGTGAGAGGTCGGCTGTTTGAGTACTCGGAAACGGTGAAGATATTCAGGCCCCATTTGTTGAGGTCCTCCAGCTCCTTGGACAGCAATTCCTCTTTATCCGTTTTGACGCCGAAACGCGCGTTGCTGCTGCTGGAAAGCGACGATCCGTGGGAGATCTTCTTGACGCCGCTGATATGCGTCATCAGCTGCTGCTTCTTCTTCTCGCGTGTCTTGGAGGTCGGTGATGGGATCTCCACCTCATTCTGTTTCTCTGCGCAAAGGCAAAAAAATAAATAAATAAAGATGATGATGCACTAATTAGAAATAAAAAAACAATAATAATAAAAATAAAAATAAAAATTGTAAAACAATAGTGTGTGTTAAGAAGAAGTCAAAAAGGGGTCATTGAAGCTTCCATAGTAGGTCTTTGTTTCCTTAGAATTGCTACCTGAGAAGCAAGCTACACGATGGAAACACCTGCAACCTATCAGCCGATCTGCACTCATGCGACCGTTCATTCATCGTCTGTGCATTCATTTGTTGAATCTATCTCATGTTGTCCACCTGCTGTCTCCCTCAACTCCTATTGTTCATTCATCTCACTCTCTTGCAGAACCTTTTTCCACCTCATCACGCTACACTGGTTTGCCGGTCGGCTGGGGGTCATCTTCCTGACTAGCTCATGAACAGTGGTAATGAGGGTTAGTCTTGAAAGTCTGTGAAATGTTTATCGGCAATTTATTAAAATTGTGATCTGTGAATATTTCACTTACACACATGTAACTAGGAATCTCAAAATATTGGATTGTAATGTAAATTCCCAAATTCCCATTTGTCCCCTGTTGATCAAAAGCATTAACTAAATACTCGGCTTTACACACTCAGAATTTACTGAGGCAACTTTAATGTGAATTCAATGTTTGCATAATGTTGTTTTGTAGTGCTTAGCTCATTGGAGCTCATTTACTTCTTCTTTTTTATCATAGCCTCCCAAACATGAGTAAAAAACATAAATAGAAAACGGAACGAAATCAGAAATGCTGCTCAAGCGTTCATTGTATTCACATCACTTGCGAGAAGAGCCGAATGACATCCTGAATTGAATGACTGCCGTCTTATCCAAGAGCTTCTTTGTCAAGCTCCAACTCTGCTCATCACTGTCTTATCGGCCTGTGCTCGGGTTATTCAATTACCAGCTGTAATTCAAATAATTACTTTCAGTCTCACGCTCTCCCCCTCCTCTTGCACCCTTCTTGTTTTAGATCTGTCTTATTCTCTCCCCTGAGCTGAAGCCAGTTAACACTAAGAACGGCCAATTAAGCGCTCTTGGACATGTGCAGTCTGCAAAATAAGAGGAAGAAAATATTGCCATCTAATTTATTTGAGGGCGCTATTAAACTCGGTCGGCTGTAGGACTGTGAGGACTTGAGCTTTGGCACCGGAGGGTCACGGTTCAACTCTTGTGTCGGACAAAATGTAGAAGTAGCATTGCGTTGTTGGGTAGATGCTAGTCTGTTTTCTGGTTACTGTCGAGTTGCCCTTGAGCAAGGCTGTCGCCACTACACTATTCTCTTCCCTCATATTTTTAACGTCCACATCCCCAACCTCAAAGATCCTGTTCTTGCCTGTGCCTTCTTACCACATTATTTTTCCTTTTCATCCTGTCCATAGGTGCTCCCATAAGCTAAACCAGAATTCATAAAGGTTAAGTTATCAATCTCAGGGGGCGGCCATTTGGCCACTTGCTGTCGAGTGAAAATGACATCACAGTTGCTCAGGTAAAAAACAATCATGGCTCAGCTTCAGAAAACAGGTGAACCGTGTTTTGTTGTTACCTGAGCCCTTACAGTAGGCACTGTTAAGTCATTTTCATTGGACAGCAAGTGACAAAATGGCCGTCCCCTGAGATTGATAAAAACGGGTGAATTTTGCTGCTTAACTCACATTCCACAAATGTAATATTAATCAAAATATTGTTTTTTGACTAGTGGGGCTGCATCGAACATATTATTGTAAATAAAATTTTTGACTTAACTTCTTTTTTATATTCATGTGTTGAATGCCTTTGAAGAGTTTTTAAGATTTCACAAGAACCTTGCATACAGATGAAGGAGAAGCTGTTTGGCACTTTTTCAAAATTTCAATGTGTGTTCTCTAAGGGAGGCGTATTCCAATATGAATAGAGGAAATAATGATGTAATACTGAAAACATCGATCGTGACAGGCACACATAACTGCATGCTGTCTTTCAAGACAGATGAAGAGGTTTTATTTGCAAACTCCATTTTGCTGGCTGGAAATAACCCTACACCTCCACAAATCAGCATGCGTTTCCTCATCACTCAAAGAATATAGAAATACCGCCTCACTATGTTTTCAGGATGTCGTTCCTTTAACGTATGTTCTCTTAGGCCATCTGAGGATGGGAGGAAGCTGAGAAAGGACTTCCAAGGCGTCCCTGCTGCAAAAACTAAGCTCGAGATGAGTCACCCAGTATGGTAAACTGCCAGCAAAGGGGGTTCCTCTGTACCTCTTGTTTTCTCCTTCACTGCAGTCACTTCCCTCCCGCCCTCGCTTGCTCTCCTCTCCTCCCCACTCCACCCCACCGCCACTGATCCAGCAGTGAGGGATATGCCATTTAGACCACACGGATCAGGATGCCCATCGATCGGAAGCACAGTGTCTATAAATAGACCCAACCACCTCCATCGTGGCGTGCAATCTACATGTTCTTCTAAATTTGTGTGTTTAACATATCATTGATCCTTTCTCAAAGCAAGACTGAAGCCACTCAGGGAAGATTTGCTGATTGCCTACTGCTAAAATTAATTAATGATGTCATTTGAATGTGATATTTAAATGTATAGATTACAGGATAATTTCTCTTGAATGTTCAACCCACATTGAATCAGATTGTAACTAGTTTAATGTCTTTATTCAAAATCGGCATTTTCTCACTTTGAGGCTGCTGCAATAAACCTCGACATGAAACTTAGTGGCGCAGTGTTTTATGCTACGCCCCCACACAAGAGCATGTCATAGCAACTCACACAGCTTAGCATCATAGCTAAAATATACATTAGTGGAACTCTTTCTTAAATATATTGTGGTATGATTTGGCTTACTGTGTGTCAGTAAATGGCAAATTGGTACACTTGGATCATGAAAAATTTCGGATTGTGATTTTGTATGTATGCACTGTATGCAAGTACTAATTACCTAGGAAAGTGTTGGAGATGAATTCGGACACCTGATTCCCAGACCGACTCATCTCCGATAGGTGCGTCAACTCCCGATTCAACATTCTCTTAAACTGCAAGACAGAAAGGGAGGGAGGGAGAGAGACAATGCCATCAGCTTCCAGAGAAAACCACAAGAAAATTGCGACTTCATGGATTCTATGGACAATTCAGCATTTTATTCCACAAGTGGAATAAAACAAGTGGAGGAATTCCACCCCACTTCCACTTAAATTCCCTAAAAATAATAATAGTGTGGAGCATAATTTATTTCACCACTGGGGATGCCCTTTATTATTTTAACTCTCTGATTGCATTCACTCATAATTTTGATGCAGATTTGCAAATTTTACATGGGTCAGTTTTTTGTGTGTGCAAGAATTCCAAAATGTCATCATTTTGTCCATTTTCATGCTGTTATCCTCCAAACACAAATTAAAACATTTGGATGTAAGTACACTGTGATCCAGGGCACTGCGGTAGCAGCTGTTGACAGGCTGATGGATTTGCACGCACACACCACACACCAACACACATCAAACACAGCTCTGCAGAGGGCTCAAGATGGAACCTGAGCAACAAAACATCACCGGCACATCAGGGATATCAGTGTAGTGGCATCAAAGCTCCATTAGATTGACAAAAAATTGATGAATAATTCAATCATTACAATGATTTCCCAACAAGCTACGCAGTTAAGAAACACCCACCTTAATGTAACCCCAAGACACTGACAGCAGGTAATTGGCTTCAGGCATTTTGGATGCTGTTTTCTCGTTCCTAATCAAAGCCAGAACTGTAATCCAATAAGGAAAAAATATGAAGGCAGTCGAACAGGATTCTCTCCCCTTCGCCTCTCCTTGCGGTCCTTTTTTAGCAGCTTAGAGAGCAGCTTGATGGTGACCCATTCTCCCTCATTGCTACATAAAGTGGCCAGCTCAGAGTCTCCATGCCCGTGGATGGATGGATCGGTGGCGGGATGCGAGGAGAAAATGGGCGCTGCTAGATGGGTTGGAGCAGCAGCTGTGATCCGTAAGCAGAGGGACTCACAGCGCACTCATGAATAATGGAAAAGAAACGACCATGGGAGGCGTGGGTGGAGGCAGCGGGGATATAGCGATGCAGACAGGAGGGAGGGAGCGAGGGAGGCTGCGATGTTCATCTGACTAGAGGGGGGGTTCCTCTACTGGGTTTGTCTTGATTCGATGCTCTCACTGCTGGAGTGCTAACCCCCCCTCCCACCAGCACCCGCACCCTCCTCCGACTACCCTGTCTCTCTCTCGGCATGTCCCTCCCTCCCTTTCCCCCGATGGAGTTTACCAGCCCCAGTAACACGTTCCGAGCAGAACACATGATTTGACAGAAAGTGAAGAAAATAGGGGGTGAAGGGCAGGTTCCCCCCAAGTGCTTCTGATTGGCATGTGAGGAACCTATTAAATGTCAGGAAAAGACAAAAAAAATGACTGGACCACTTGGTCTCAGTTTTTATACTGAGCATTTTTTTCTTGTGTAATATTAAGTCTTTCATTCATAAATATGCAATTAAATTCAGATGACTGCACTTAAAATTTGGAGGACAAAATATTTGAGATGTTCGATACTATGTTCTTTCAAACCAATACAAGTATTCAATACTCGTGAGTAGTCGCCGATACCAACACTACAAGTGGTAATACCACTAGGACTTTTCATACCTAAAATTCCCCCCCAAACACAATGATATAACAGACGTCCGGGGTTAACTGAGACGCTTTTGAGCCTTGTGTACCGAGTCCCGACATCACATTTGTTTTTGTGTTTGTCCAGTCAGCAGGCCAATTGTTTGGGCCATGTCAATCACATAGTTGTCATAGCGATTCATACGATTAACCTATTAAAAAGGAAATTAATTATAATACTAAGAGCCTAAAAGCTGTATATGTCTAATCTGTATTTATACGTATAGTTTATACAGTAGTCTGCTCACGGGATGAGAGGAGTAAGATGGCCGCCCTGTGGCTTCAACGGATTGCTCAGGCGTTTATGGGCTTTCGGCTATCCAGTAATACAGTATATACAGATCAGTGGCATCTAATTGCTAGCAGATGTTTTTTCATCATACCGGAAATACCGTGTCTAAGAATCATGGGAAGTGTAGTCCTACTAGCCTCATGCTGCTGTTAGCAGGTAGACCCAACGCAAGCTGAGCTTTTCTGGCGGCATATTTCCAATGTTACAATGCGGGTCTGGCATGAGGTAACCGGCACAGCCAGCTTCCAAAAGTTGCTGGGACTGAAAAAAAAAAGGTTGTATATTGGGGAGTATGTACTGTACATTGGTGTATTTATAGTTGTTGAAATCAACCTAAGCATTTAGCATTAGCTAAAGTAATGACACAAACAGATTAACAAGTGATTACATTTGTTATAAATAGCTAAATATAATTTATTGTATATTTGATTTCCAGTCAAATTGTAGCACCCTGATTTTTTATTTTGAAAATCTGCTCATCTTAAAAGGTACCAACACGAGAGTGCATTGTCCTATTTACAGCTATTGAACTGTCAACGAAGATAGCGCTTAGCTTTAGCTAAAGTAAAATGATTGACTAGCGATTAAATTTGTTATAAATAGGTCTTGCTGAGAATTTGATTTTCAGTGAAATTGTAGCATCTCGATAATTTCATTTTGAAAATCTGGTCACCTTACAGGCACAAACAAGGTTGACCTCATAACTGCACGTGTTTCAGCCATTGTGAGAAACGCGTCCTTGAGGCTCCACAGTGCAACATTGAATACTGGTCACATTTTAGGGAACGTGAATGTGCAGCATTTCCTCTGCGCACCCTCCCTCTCTTTTGCAGATTCTGTCATCTGCGGATATACGCCAGCCAGCGCGGAGGACTGGTAAGCCTGATCATTAACCACATCCCATGTTATAGACACTGCGGAGGGTTATTTGTAACAGCCTGCGCCGGGGAGAAGACTTCAGTGTGTGAAAAAGAAAGAGATGGGAGATAATTGCATCCTTTCCCAATTTAGCTGACATCAACCCACTGGTTTCTGTGTGTGTGTGTGTGTCCCACATACGAGAACACCCAAACACCATGGCAACAACATCAGGCAGCCAGTATGCGGCTGCTTTCAGTGGCTTCCCCTCTTCCTTTGCAGGCAGACGTGTTATAGCTGCCGAGCTGTCACGAGGACACGCCACACACATCGCCTCAGCTCACATCCGAGCCATACAAAGTGAAAATCGCTCCCCCCACCACTCCTGCACCTCCTCTCGCCACTCTGTCTCTCGCTCACTATCCACCACTTACATGTCGATTCCTCTACTGGCTGCCACTTGCCAACACAGTCATCAATCTCTGCCTCACTGCCTCCCAGGGACGATCGATGGGGTGTCCTCTGGCGCATGTGGACACGGCTGCATTGTAGCAGGCTCGGGCCACCTGACGAGGATATACGGTTACATCAGGGCCATGAGCCAATTTTGATGCATGCCGTTGCTTTTGTCAACAATGGATTTGCAGGGATACCCTCCTGCTAAATTGCTTTATGTTGCAAGAGCGACAATCCATGGGAACCCACAAGTTCCCTTTTGACTGCAGATGTGTTTATGGGTCTGTGTGTACACAAATGATAAAGATGAGGGGGGATCAAAGCTCACCCGGGAGGATTCCAGATTATCCTCCCACAGAGGGAAAGAATCCAGACAGAAAGGACCAAAAGCTGGGATATAGGATGCAAAAAAAAAAGTGCAAGAGAGGAGGCAGCGCTTTATATAATACTGCACTGCATAATATATCAAGAAACCAGAAATAACAGTGGGTGATGTCGCTCTGCAGTGTGGTGAAGAACTGTGCTTCCCCACAGGCTTAAAGAAATTCCCAAGTGCGCAAACACATAGACAGAAGCACAGTCGTGGCAGACGATGCCATCTTATGCAGTGACGCATGCTGACATGCATGTTTTAGTTGAAGTCAAGTCAAAACATTTCTTTATAATAATATGATCTATGCGGCCCCACTGGTCTAAACACAGTATTCTGATTGATAATGCATTTGTTTAACATGAATTAAGCAGCAAAATCCACACGAGTTGACCCATATGGGGGGGAGGTTCCATTTTGCCACTTGCTGGTGACTGAAAATTACGTTACAGTTGCTTCAAGGCGCAGGTAACGAGCAATCACGGTTCAGCTTGTGAACATCACATGACCAAACTCAGACAACAGCTAACCAATCACAGTTTAGCTTCAGAAAATAGGTAATCCATGATTGGTTGTTACCTGAACAAATGGGATCTTATTTTCAGTCAAAAGAAAGTGACAAAATGGATGCCCCCTGAGATGTATAACGGGTGGATTTCGCTGCTTAACTCAGATTCCACATATGCAATATTAATCAGAATGCGGGACTTAGACAAGTGGGGGTGCATAAGACATATTGTTGTAAGAAAAAAAAAACATTGGTTATCCTGAAGGGGTAGATTAGTCTTGGGCCAAATGACAGAAAGAAGATGTGTTGAGTTCTCTTTTTTACGGAAGAGGATTAGGGCCAGTGAAGTGAGAAAAAAGGTTGGCAGGATTCTGACTTTAAAGTGAGAATTCTGACTTTATTCACAGAATCCTGACATTCGCAACCCCCCACAGTTTATAGCTCTATGTTACAAAGTCTGAGTTTTCTCACTTTAAAGTCCAAATAGAATTATACTGACTTTAACGTCAGAATTCTCACTTTAAAGTCAGAATTCTGCCAAATTGCGCCAACCCCCTTTTTTTCCACTTCACTGGCCCTAATCCTCTTCCATATTTTTTTCTATACAAAGCTTCACTTAGATTTTTGTTTACATGCATGAAAATTATTGAATGAATGGAATGGTAAAATGAAACAAATAAAATGCGATTCTACTACTTGTTTATGTCTGCCATCCTTTTGTTCATTTCCCACAGGCTTCCCTTGTACTGCTATCACTCTATAATCACATTTCCTTCTGTTCCTTCCCCTTTTTTAACCCCTGCTCTGCTCGCAGAGTTTTTGTGATTAAGAAAGCTGCTGCGACAGAGACAGGGAAGGTGAAGGGAGCATGTGGCATTTCAGCGAGAGTAGGAGAGAGAAAAAAAACACGCACACTGTGCTCCTCCATTCAGATATGATCCCATTGGACAGCTCAATGTGGAGGTCGGCCAGGCGGACAGGTAGCTTAGAGGCAGATGGGGAGTCTCCCTCCCTTGAGCGTGACGCGGCTGCCATCTGTCTATTGATCTATCGAACCATGCACTCACCCCACCAACATCCTCCCACTTTATCTTCAAATCAAAACCGTACAAAATAAAACAAGAGTTTAGGTTTAAGGCCACTAGTGGGCGCTCTGTGTTAAGCCTGCCATATGACAGGAATTGTTGACCTTTCTAACCTTGCATCCTTACCCATCCCCAAATTGAGAGACTTAAATAAACCGGGCAGACACTTAAAAGTGATGCAACATGTTTGTTTGATTAAATTACAGCAGGGAGTAATCTTGAAAAATCATTCCGTGAGCGTTTCAGCACACTTTTTAGACACAAATACTTAATGAGTTCAATTTTCAACTTGTTTTCTTCTTCTTTATGTTTTAAGTGTAACTAAGAATACAGCCAATGACATATATATGCAATCATCGCATCACTTTCTTTCTTTTTTTTCCTCCTTAAGCAAACTTGCTGCCATGCAGTGAAATCATTTAAGACATCTCCAAACTGGGCAGCCACTTAAAAGTGATGTAACATGTTCGGTTAAATTACAGTGGGGCGTAATCTAAGAAATAATACTTCACCCCTGTCATTCTATAGAGCGTTTCAGGCAGCACACTTTTTAGACACAAATACTTGAGTTCAACTTTTTTTTGTCATGTTTTGTCAACTAAGAATACAGCCCATGGCATAATTATCATCATACCCCTTTCAATATTTTTGTGAGTGTGCTCCTTATGCAAACAAGCAGCCATTCAGTAACATAATTTTAACTAGTTATAACTGCCAGTGACAAAACTTGTGAAGCCATTTGTCTTTTTTTCCTCAAGTATAACTATGACTTTTGCAGGCAAGAAAGGAGGACAATTGACAATTGTCAAAACAAAGAATTACTCCTAAACTTTGTGCTCGTTTGGCCCCAAAGGGTACAATGAGGTTCATCATCATTAGGGTTAGAATACAGCAGTAAGCAGGACAATGCGATTTTGTGAATTTGAAACAGTACAATAACAACAACAACAAAAAAGTAATGAAAGGATTAAAAAGTGTACACATGCTTTGTTCTCTCCGATCCCCCAAATATGCACTCACAAGTTATATTGAATTTGTTTGTCAAAAATAACTCTGTTAAGAAAGATACTTAAGACCAGAAAAAGAAAAAACACCAAAGGTGTAACTGGAACAGAACAATTTGTCAAAATAAATTATCCCTGCCTTATTCATCAATAACTAATACAGACACAAATCTAGAAATGTTTTCCACATGTGTGGATGTACATTTAAATGGCTGCACAACTTGTTCCAAGAGTCCAAATAATAAATGAACTTCATTATCATACAATATGCACGCCAAAGTTGTCTGAACAACAGAGCTTACTTGAGTCTCTCTCTCATAAACTAAACTAAACTTAGAGCTAACCACAGCATGCGCAAGCATCAGAAGTGCAGCCCTCAAGTCCACATGAATCAGATTTGTAAAATACAAACTCACCAAAAGAAATCTTCACAAAGCAAAAAGTGTTCAGGAAACTCACCTTCCTCCAGCCATTGAGCTTCCCTAATTTCCTCTCTTTCTTGTCAAAATAACTGGCTCCCATGTTGTTGCTGTTAAGTGTAGAGCAGCCGCTCAAGTGTGACTAGCGTATGAGTAAAAGGAGCGAGCTTTCTCGACTTTCTGACGTTGGGAAAGGCCGCAGCTCGAGTGACTCAGTTTGAGGTCTGACTAGGCTTTACCTCATTCTGCGTGTCTTTATGCGTGTGCGTGCGTGCACGAGGGCGCGAGACCTCAGCCCTAAACACACACCCACATGAGGGTAGTCCCGCCCGCCTCAGTACTGTTGTCCGCCCTGCTTGTTGTTCAACCCTCCTCACACACTCAGCTGCTGAATTGAACAGAACATTCGGATGGAAAGAAACCTTATCTCTTTACAAGTCTTTGACGAGTCTTGGTGAATTCAGAGGCGCATTTATTTCCTGGAGAATATGACAAATGCTGTGGTGACTATATTTACTCAGGACGTCCCAAACAAGTTCCCATTAACTAGTAACTCGAATAACAATTTAACATTCTAGTAGGGTTGGTGAAAAAAAAGCAGACCAAGAGGATCTCAAAAATAGGTTGATGCAAATTTTTTGCCCCAGGGCATTGATGGCACCCATACAGAATTTCCAGACCACATAAAAATCCATCGTACTCTATTTAAATCAATGGTCCACAACTTTTTTTGCACTGTGGACCGGTTCAGACATGCTTGTCGTGAAATGGCAACCATTCATTGCCTTTCGGCCAATGAAAAACATCAACATACATATCACGACGTTACATTGTTTTTAAATGGCTAGTTTTAAATCATATTACTAACAAATTAAGTAACCAGAGTACCTCAACATTTTCTTAACATGTTCGTTCACAAAGTGAAAACGATGATGAACAAAGAAAATTATTAAAACGTCTTTTACTCAACAATGCGACATATGTAAGACAACAGCTCAACTCAACTTTATTTATAAAGGACTTTAAAACAAGCATTGCTGTATACACAGTGCTGTACATGCAGTAAATGATAAGTGAAACAAGAACAAAACAAAGATTGTAAGTAAGTATACAAGTAAATAAAATTTACATTAAAAAAATTATAACAAGAAGTAGTAGCATTCACTGCCATTGACGGCTATAGACGTCAAAAATTCATTTAAACTATTTTTATTAGTAAAAAATGTCCTCCCCCCAGTTTTGTTAACAAGTTTGAAAACCTAGAATTGTTTTAATTGTATTAGAACAGATATAAAAATAGGGATTAATTGTGAGTTAACTAATGAAGTCATGCGATTAATTACGAATTACGAATGAAAAAATATATATTTTCTTAGAAAAAAAATATTAAAAATTTCCGTAAATTAGGGGCATCAGGCGATTAAAATTTGTTACTGTAATTAATCGCACGATTCTCGATTATATAATAACCCAGCCGAACGTATGTATATTTCCCTATAGAATGTAATTAACAAAACTATTTATTTTTCATTTTTGTCCATTTCTACGTGCGACCCGGTACCAATAGCCCACGGTCCAGAGCTGATCTAAACCACTCATGGCCTTTTCACAATCTATTAGCCAGACATCCCATTTCGGCTGGGACAGTTTTCGCCTTCCTCATCCTTTTTTAAATAAAATTTTTTATTTATTATTTTATGTTTTGTACCGTTATTATGCAGGTCCTGTCCTGGTGTCCCTTTTTTTGTTGCCATGTGCATGTCAATCACAATGTTGTCATAGCAATTCATATGATAAATCCATTACAAGGGAGGGCATTTACCTGTTAAATTCCTTCCTACTTGCTTCCAAATTCACGTTTGCATTCTGCATTGCAACGTGAGCTGAACTTCCTAGCAGTAATGTTACAATGCGTGACCGGCGTGAAATAAACGGCAGCTTCCTATAGCTGTCGGGACAGAGCAAAAATGGTGAGTTGCTTTGATTGTTTAGCACTGTTGAACTGTCAACCAAGATAGCATTTAGCATTAGCACCATATTTCCATAAACAGACGTGTTTAGAGTAAGGCTCCTTATCAACATGTTTGATCCATATGAGGTTACGTGCTGGGATGCAACATCACTGCCAGCATTGGGACTGCAGTTAGGAATCTAACAACAATACCACTTGAAAAAAAATGTAATTAAAGAAAGTTCATTAGGTATACCTCAAATACTGTTGATGGTAAGGATGTATCGATTTGAAGTTCACCATATGATAATTATCACAATATTAAGGGAAGGTTGGCGATGTAAAAAAGGTCACAATATTGTAAAAAAAAAGAGCTCATACAAAAAACAACAACACATTATTGTGCTTTTGTGCATAACATAAATTAATATAAAAACCTACAATTTCTAATAACACTTACTAGGCACTTACTTACGAATGCACACACACATTGAGTTCCTCCACATATGGACTCGGTTCACAAGCATATTATGGTCACCTTCATTTGACCATTAGCATGGATTTTAAACATAAAAGGGCCAAATCATGCCTTGTGAAAATTAAACGGCACTAAAAAACTAGCCACCAGAGGGTGCGAGAAATGCATAAATGAAAATCAACCTGACTTTTTTAACAGATGTGCTGCTTTTAATATCGTGACATGACGACAACGATATTGTCGCAGTTTTAATGTCACAATATCACAATATTGCCGTTATCGTTACATTCCTAGTCGATAGAAAAAAACAACTGTTCATCAAGAATCAATCAGCTCAGCTTTCAGAAGCGTTCAAATTAGAGGAAAAAATAATTAGTAATGCATTGTTTTCCTGTTTTAATAATTAAAGACAATAGGGTATCAATTACATAAAATAATTTGAATTATACAAAGGGACACAGTGTTCCATCATGCATGTCAACAGGTTGTGTCTGAGTTTGTCTGCAAAGACTTTACTTCTACAAATGTTTGCACATTTAAATATTAAGTTTGTTAGTTTAATGTTTTAAGTTATGATTAAACAAGCATTATATAATATAGTAGATTTAAAAAAAAAAAAAGAGTCTAACCAGTTGTCCGTTTTGATTGCGTTTAAATGACCACAGAAAAAAAAGAACATAAATAAAAAAAATGGATGGGATCTCTAATTGCTTTAGTTGTAACCCACACTTTCCCAAACCTGGAAAACTCCACCTTAAAAGTGGATCATGTCTTATTTTTTCAACAACAAAAAAAACTAAACATAAGCTTATATTAGACACCACCTCACCATATGCAACAAACAATAAAATAATCTGTTAAATTCATTTCCACAGTCACGCACAAAGAAGCAACTTCTGGTGGACAGTAAAAAGATGTTGGACAGCAACAGCATCGATGAAGTGGAGAACACGACAGATTGAATAATCACTTGACCAGTCATTCAAACGACATTTTGCAGCCGTGGGTGATGGATTCATAAAAGGTTTTTCCTCACGGTACAATTCCATCTTTATGTGAAACAGATTAATATTTTTTGTTAAAGGATTTTTTTTATTTTCATGACAGCTGCTGGAAGATCAAAACTTAAATTCTTAGAGGGTTGCGACTTGATACATACATGTATACTGTATATTTTTATTAAGTAACATTTGATCCAATGTTAAAGACGACAGCGTAGATCGAATGTGCAAAGCCAAAAGCACCATGGTATAGTGTAAAGAAACTCATAGTCACACTGATGGACTTTGTAAGTGAGGAACTGGAAAACTTCACTGATTGACTTTTTGTAATAGAGTGAATCCCCCGTTTATCGTGGGGGACCTGCGGCAGGTGAAAATCTGCGATATTGAGACCAATCCCACACAATTTAAACACCATCTAACACTCACTCTTTGAAAATAACACACTTTCTAATCAAAAACAAACAAACAAACAAACACAGGAGAAAGAAGAGCGTTGCACACTTCTGTAAATAAGAGCAGAACATTTTGTGGTCGATTGAGATAGACAACTTTTTTTTCCAGCCCTAATTGAAACAAAACAAATCCTATCAACTTCTCACAAATCGATATAATATTATTAGACTTTACAACGATCCGATCGCCTGGATCGGGATTGGACGATATTTAGCATTTTATGCAAAATCGGAGATCGGTTGTAATGTCATCAATCAATGACGATGCCGGGTTCACGAAATAAGACATTACACGTTATATTAAATGTTTATCAGCATTCTTTCAAGATTTTTATTTTTATTTTTTTCTCCATGCATTTTAATTGCGGCCCATTATACGTGGGTTTTCACTACTCGTGGGCCAGAACAATCGCTATCCCCCGCGAATGCCGGTGGTTGGCTGTAGGGTAAAAGCCTTTTTAATTAAGCAATTAATCGCGATTAATCAAAATTCTAAGAAGTCACTAATCTGATTTAAAAACGTAATCGTTTGACAGCTCTAGTAAATATACGTTTTTTTAACTACAGTATAAAAAATACATCAAAAATAAAATATACAAATATAATAATAATATATAAAATAATATACTTTAATGAACCAGCTCCAGTGTTAATAATGCAGACCTCCGCCATCCCCTTCTCTGCTCATAATTAAAATGGGCAACTTTGTTCAAGGCTTTTGTTCACATATGATCACAGCACACAGTATATCTGTGGATATTTCACGGGAGGATATTTTGTATGTAAGTAATGACGGCCTCCTATTTAGAGGTGAATGGCCAGTTCCTTGAAATAGTGTTGAAAACAAAAAAAAACAAGGTCTCTCCCTACCTTGGTGGAGGCCATGTCGCTGACAGAGCGATAGGTCTGGATTGTCTCCAGCTGGTCCAGACACCAATCCAACTCCTCCGTGGTCTCCATGGCCAGCTTCTGGTACGCCTCATCTGTCATCAAGCAAAGCAGCACAGAGACACACAGTCAGAACAGAGCATAATGCTGCAGAGGCACACATGTGCACCCAAGAGTGGCGCTCACTTGTCTAGAAGGAGTAGCTGCGGTGAGCTGGTTGGATTTGGAGCTCTGGGCCGTTTTTCTCTCTTTGTGCCATGCCATTTGAGCATTATAAAATTATATATAATAGAAAACAATGGATTTGATATATAGCTTCATTAGCATGTAACAATGTACGGCTAAAAGTAACGGCAATACTCATGCTGTAATTTTGACAATATCGTTGGGCAACTACTCCGTAGTTGCTGTTTAAGACAGTAAAGTGGTTAGTTTGGTGTGAGTTTGCTGGAAAGTAGTAGTTTGATGGCTGATGGGAGGGAGATGGGGACGCATACACACACGTAGGCGTTCTGCGCATCTGCTGCCCCGGTATTGTGTATACTTGGGGTATCCTAGCTGCAGAGCACAACACGGCGGCATGCACTGCACCGACCTTAGCGTGGCCGCGTAGAATGTGTCCCCCGCTCTGATCTTCTTGCCATCAAAGACGTGAGGCTGTTTGCTCTCCCAAACATGAGAGGCACCTGGCAGCCTGCCCACGGCCTTCCGTCACTCCGCTGAAGGGAAGCGAGAGACACAGAGGGAGGCTGTGCGACTAGCTTAAGGCCACATGCCTCTGATATTGAACTGGCTTCACTGGAAATGTTTTTTTCCTGGTATTACCGACACGGTTGAGGTGGTTTGTGTTTATAAGAGCACTGAGCGTCATTGGCTCTGAAATATCTTCCCAATTTGGAAACATTTCTTTGGACAATAACCGTCCTCCGTCCCACGTCCCGGCAAATTGCGCCAACCCCGTTGTACTGTTATTACACAGGTCCTGTCCCGTTTGTCACATTATTTTGCCATGTGTATGTCAATCACACAGTTGTCACAGTGATTCATATACCCATTAAAAGAGAATGTAACTGTTAAATTCCTTCCTGTTAACTTCCAAAGTCACGTTTGTGTTCTCATTCGCGTGTTTTCATTATACCGAAACTAGCACCACTTCCTGCTTCTGTGTCTAAGAATTGCTATTGCTGTGGTCGCGGGTCAATGCAAGCTCAGCTTTTCTGGTGGCATGTTTCCAATGTGAGACTGGCGCGACATAAACTACACGGCCAGCTTCCAATAGCTGCCGAGACCGAGCAAAAAAGGTTGGCTAATGGTCAGTGCTTTGGCTTGTTTAGCGCTGTTGAACTGTCAACCAAGATAAAATTTAGCATACGCTAAAGCAATAACCCAAAAGTCTGTCAGAATCGTGAGAATTATGTTTGATTTAGCTACATGTAAGCCCAAAATAACTAGATAACAGTAGCATGAAGCTAGCCTATATGTCATCTTAAGATAAAACACGGATGTCACGTTGGTAAGCTACCTGACTTTTTAAAGAAAACTGTTAGAATTCAGAATTTTTGCCTGAATTCTGAATTCATTCCTCCACAACTAGAGGCCTCTTATGCAGGATCTTTGCGCATAGCAAAAACTCTGAAGACAAGCTCCTTATTTGGCTGGAGTGCTTGCTGAGACGATTTTGGACAAAAACTTTGCCTTGGATAGAATGGGAATATACATTGTTCAACAAGACCTGGGAAAACCTGGCAACTTTTTTTTCCCACTCTAGCTGGGTGAATCCACAGATGTCAGTGGAAATGCGCAATGAAGCAAATTGAAGGTAGATCCCTGTCACCAATCAGAACAAAGTCAAATTGTTTTGGATGTGTGTGAAGCAGGAACACCCTGACCTAGGATAGAGAGTTTTGGAGCAGCTATGACCCTTTGCCTCCGCATATTTATGTGAGGCCGTCTCCTCTGAAAGGAGTGTGATCAAAGCACAGAGAAACAGACTGTGCTTGGCGAAGAGCTTGATCACAGCAGTTGCCTCCCAAGAATGACAAAGATCATCTGTGAAGCACAAGCCCCAAAATGCAAAAAACACTTAGTTCAGAGCAACAATGCGATGTTCAATGTTTACAGTCTTCTTTTTAATAAATACATATTTTAAGATGTTTTTTTTTCTTATTTACCTTTTAGCAGGTATGGTTTCTTTATGTTGATTACAGTATTTCATGTGGGCAAATCTTTATTTATAATTAAGGATATAGTGGATGATGTTTTTTGTCTGCGTTTTCTGGGTGGAACATCTTAACTTTTGGTCCTCCACCCTGCCAATCAATCTGGAGAAATGGATAATTGTGGGAATTCCCACATATGTTATTGTGATTTTTATTCTCCACAATTTTTTGTACTACTTCCGATTTATACCGTTCAAATTTTGACTTGCTTGCAAAATTCACGGCTCCCGGGTTATTTATCGTCTGATTCAATATTACTTTATTTATTCGCACAATTTAATGTTAAATCTCAACTTTCCCCATTCATTTTCAATGACGATAACTTTTTCTAAGTCCCACTTTCCACGCCAACTCCCATGCATACAACTGATCATCATTACCAGCAGTCTGATACTGCTCAGTGGCGCATTTGGTAAATTGCCTTGTCCAGTAACCAAAAGGTCGCAGGTTTAAATCCAACCTCCAACTGTACATTGCACATATATCCATGGCAAATATGCTAAGGGATATACATGTACACCAAGTGACTATCATAGTTCCACTTTTACAAATAAATTAATGGAGGGTACTGCTTGCCTAGGCGGCGCTATTGAGTGATTATTTTTGTTTATTTTCATTGGATATCATTAGTTCCACTTTTCCATCTAAATGAATGGAGGGTACTTTCAGATAACACTTTTCCATATAAATTTCAACTTGCTTAAAAAATTCTCGCCACCAGGGTTCAAGTGTTCTTTTTAATCATTTCTCTTTCAACTACAATTAATACTTCATACTACTACTACAATTAATATTCACATAATATATCGTTCAATTTAATTCATAAGCATTTAGATTAGCATTCAGCTATTAGCATTCAGCTTTCTGCATTCCCACATCATTTCTGCAGAAATTTCATTTAGTCTAGTTTAGGGAGGAATTGAGATTTTCTGTTTTAGACATGTCCAAAAATCAGGAAAAACTGAAAAACAAACTATTTGCTGCAATTGTGTACTCCTTATTGTAGTTCTCGGCCTGCACATATTTTTAGCAATTAACCAATCTTTTTGGGGGTGTTGTGCAAAATTTTCAGTGAAGAGCCACAACTACAACATGCACACTTAAAATCAACATGCTGCAGGGCAACAGTCTTCTAATGGCACTTGCTTTACGAGAAACAGCAAGCAAGATTATCGAAACCACGCATGTGGTTACACAACTCTTCCTAACAAAGACCAAAGACGCCGATAGCGGTCGGTTGGAGTTCTCTTTTTTACCCCTTACAATCTGAATCATGACTTTACTTGCACAGCATTGCAAAATCTATCACTCACATGTATTAGAAAAAAACAGAGTGGAGTTGGTACAGTATTTTAAAAGAGTGTCATGTGATAATTGGTTTGATGACATTTCTGCTTTCTGGGTTCTGACTGGCAACACTCACAACATTCATTAAGACAAAGACACACATCCTGCATTAAATTCACCGTAGTGCAAATTTAAAACATTCAACTGCTGCAATGGGGAATTACAGATTATTTATAAAAAAAAGAAAGAAAAAAAAGATTACAATTGGAAATAAATCAGATATTAGGCAAATGGCAAACCCCAAAGTACATCTATAGCATTGGACCTCAATTGTTGTCATACTGGGACCCGCATTTTCTTATTGTCACGAACAATCGAGGTGACCCACTTTAACTGACATTAAAAAAAATATATAATAATTGCATTTGAAAACGTACGTGCAGGTCAAAACAACTGTAACACTTTTAACAGTCTGGATTATTATTATTATTATTATAATATAAAGTGATTATTATTATTATTATTAATTCTTATTATTTATTCATTTTTAATGAGAGGGGCTGTTTATATGCCACGTTAAGTTGTGTTTACAACAAGTATGTTTCTGATGCATGCCTGTCAACACAATTTTATTTTCAAAATACAGTGGAACCTCAGAGTTTGAAAGTCTCGGAACTCGTACAAATCGGACTTCAAACAAAAAAATTGAGTAAAAAATGCCTCGGAGTTTGAACTCATTTTCGGAGTTCGAACACCCAAACAAAGCAAGTTAAGCCGAACGTAGCCGAGTGAAGCCGGGCAATGCCGAATGCTCACGTTGTGATACACTGCTCATTTCTAGTCAGATCGTGAATACTCCTGGAGGTGCTCCATACTCTAATTTTGATTTTCCCACGACCATTTTCTTCACCATGGGCCCAAAGAAAGACAAGTGCCAGAGTGGAATTAGGAAGGAGATTATTGCGCCGTTGTAACTACCGTGACTACTTCACTTAATACTGGCACGAGGACCCCCCTTAGCTATTCAACAACCTGCCTGATGTTAAACAACGCATGCAAGGACCGCTTAGTAGTCTAACAATATGCCTAATGTAAAATACACCAACTCAGCACTGAACTAAAGCAAGCATTAACATAGCATTTATCATCCACTGATGCCATCACATGACAAAAAAAAAAGGTAAGGTATTTTTTTTTATTGTTTAAATACTGTACAGAGTGTAAATGCAAAAAACATAAATAGAAATTAAAATAGGAATGTTGTGTTTTAGGAGCTTGGGAACAAATTAGCTGCATTTACATTATTTTCCTATGGGAAAAAATGTTTCAGAAGTTGAACAATTTGGACTTTGAACACTTTGCAGGAATGAATGATGTTCAAACTCCGAGGTACCATTGTATAAGGTAACTCTGACATTGGATGCACATTAAATATTTGACTTGTCCTACAGTGGCGACTAGTGTTGTTCCGATACAGTTTTTCGATTCCGATACCCAGCTTTGCAGTATCGGCCGATGCCGATACCATACCGATACCTAAGTTTTTTTTTTCTCAACATGAAAAAGCTGTCCTGCCATTGGGTCAGAGCATTCAAGGGCCAATGGGATAGCTTAGCTCGGCATGCAGTGAACATGTCACTCATCAGTGAATGTCGAGCATGAGCAAGACACAAGATGCTGCATCCAAAGTCCTATATTAGCGTCCGAATTAATGGTATCGGCATGTTACTTGTAAGTACTCACTGATACTGATACCACTGTTTTAATGCAGTATCGGGGCGTCTGCCGATACCACTATCGGTATCGGAACAACTCTAGTGGCGAAATAACACAAATTTGAAAAATTACAGTCTTAAAGTCATATTTACATTAAATATACGTATGAAAAACAATTAGCCATAAAAATATAAAAATAATAATGAAATGAATGAAAAAATGAAAATGAATGGATTAAATAAAAAACACAACATTCAGAAAAACCTTTACGGTTTGTTTTTTTAAACTCACAAAAAGCAAATGTATACATATTTTCCAACTCAAATGTCCTTGTGAGCACAACGTGTTTGAAGCAAACTATACAGTAGATATTCATGACGCATTTATGCAAATTACCCTGTGGATTACTAGGACTTTCCCTTCTGTCACTGCATCAACTTTTAATCATGTTGAAGTTTGCCTTTTAGCCGCTTTAGTCACTTTTCACTTGTTACAACCTTCCGCCCACCCTCTTCTCCCTGCTCCGCTGGGACATACTGTTCCCTATCCTTCTCATAACATACACATGTACACATTTCTGTTGGATTTACTACAAATCACAGTTGGATTGCCACTAGGAAGCCAATAAATCGGAATGAAACAACTCTTCTTAATAAGTCAATAGAGACACTGAATAGTTTTGAACAAATATTAGGCTAACTATGAATTATTGTTGAATAGGGACCTTTGGCCTGCATTGTCCACACAAATAAAACATGTCTCCTGCCTAAGAAGGGAAAACACTCACAATATACTGCACACAAGCACAATACAATCTAAAGAGATCCAAGAGCTGTATCAACAATTATGGGCGTGATAACGCTGTCAGAAATTATTTACAATACAATCTTTAGGTTACTTAAAATGATTATAAGAAACTATATTTTCAATTTTTTTTAAAATCTCATTCGGGTCATGGTTAACTGGAGTCTATCAAAGCTGAGGTGAGGTACATCAAGGACAGTCACAGAAATAACACAAATATGACAATAAAAATGTGATGAAAATGAACCAATGAAAATCGCTGTTGAAAAGCAGAAATATATATATATATAAATAAATAAATAAAAACTAATGAAAAAGGCATTGGCAAAAATTATAGCACCACTAGAAAAGAGACATGTTTAACCAAAGTGTGTCCTCTTATAAACACAGGTGTTTTCAAACTTGTAATCATTCAGCAGGGTCCGACATCAAGCCTTTTTTTCCCCCCAGATGGGCTCCTGAAAACTCCCAAGAATGGCTTAGAACATAGGTGTCAAACTAAGGTCCTCGAGGGCCGGAATCCTGCAGGTTTTGGATGTTTCCCTTCTCCAACACAGCTGATATATGATCAGCTCATCAGCAAGCTCTGCATAAGCCTGATAACGATCCTGCTGATTGGAATCAGCTTGTTTTGGAAGACGGAAACCTCCAAAACCTGCAGTACTACGGCCCTCGATGACCGGAGTTTGACACCTTTGGCTTAGAGCAAAGACATTGGACTACTCTGAAGTGGCCTTCTTTGAGCCCAGATTTAAAACTTATTGAACTTTAATTTACCAAAGTTACACACACAAAATGAACTGACTTCTGTTCACTGATATTGGAGTTAAGCTTGTGGTACAAAAACTTTAATACTCTAAAGCGTAAATCAAAACTAAATATTATTATCTCTGTAAAGGCAACATTTTTTTTTGATAGAGCTTTTGCAGTACATTTGAAAACAGCCAGCTTCATTAGTGACACTCGGCAAACTAACCAAAACCACATTCCCACAATACGCACCCATACGCACACAATTCCCAGACTGTGTGTTATTCACACACAGATACACATGGGAATCTACGCACATGGGAGGAGACAGAATGAAGTTACAGGACAGGCTGACATCAGCGGGGTTTCTCCAAGGCCCCAGGGCATCGATATCAGTCTTGCATCTGCTGCTCTCAGACGCGCTGACATACTCTGATACAAAAATATGGTGTTTTCTTTGACGCTTGAACTCATTTCGATAAGGTAGCAGAAGCAGACGTCAGTGAGGTTCTTTGTGTGTCCTAGCAAAGATTCTGGTTGAAGGACCATTCAACCATTCTGGTTGAAGTTTAACACAGTCTTGTCCTTGAGCAGCCAGTTTGGAGTCCTGCTATCAAATCTATTACTTATTTTTTGACTTAGCTAATTTAAAGGGGAAGTCAACCTTAAATATTTCTTGACAATAATATGTTATATGTGACCTCATGAGTCTAAACATGACATTCCGATTAATATTTCTGATTTCACCTATCTCAGAGGACGGCAATTTTGCCATTTGCAGTTGACATCACAGTTGCTCAGAGCTCAGGCATCGACCAATCACAGTTCACCTGTTTTTTAAACTGATCTGTAATTGGTTGTTACCTGAGACCTGAGCAACTGTGATGTCATCTGTAAATGGCAAAATTGCCGTCCCCTGAGATAGGTGAAATCAGAAATATTAATCGGAATGTCATGTTTAGACTCGCTTAGACTTGCTGTCGAGTTAAAGATACAAGTGGGAAAATGGCCGCCTTCTGATATTGATCAAAACTGCTGGATCTTGCTGCTTAACTCATATTTCACAAACACAATATTAACCAGAATACCATATTTGGACTAGTGGGGCTGGCTGTATAGAACATAATTGTCAAGAATTTTTGGGGAAGTTGACTTCCCCTTTAAATATAGTACTCATTTTTATAATACGCCGTGCCTGGGTGTGTCTGGGCCGCATGAAGTAATCCATAATAATAAAACATAAATTTTATTTGTAACACACACCTACAAGAGATCGCAAAGTGCTACAATAATAAGAAATGTTAAAAGAAGAAAATCTAAGTAAAAGTCACAGAGACAGATAAAACAAGTTTATAAATTAAAATGTCTTTTAAAAAGAAAGGTTTTATGTCCATTTTTAAAACTATCAGTAGTCTGGGGAGCCCTGAGGTTGTCCGGAATGGCGTTCTACAGGCGTGGAGCAGCACAGCAGAAGGCCAACCATTGTGCGGGTCTTGGTCCTGGGTGGGAGGAGACGGTAGGTATTTGAGTAGCGAAGGGATCGTGTTGAGGTAATTGTGGCAAGGACTTCTGACAGATGGGGGGCTTGGTGGGGGGAATTGCCATGAATACATTTGTGAGGCAGAAGAGAGACCTTAAATTCAATTCTTGCTGAGATGGGAAGCCAGTGAAGTAAGCGTAGGGTGAGGGTGATATGTTCCTGTTTCCGCACTCTCATCAGGATCCTAGCAGCACTATTCTGAAGGTACTGCAACTTCTGGATGGAGTTGCTGGGGATCCTGACGAGCAGTGTGTTGCAGTATTCCAGTCTGGAGGAGACAAAGGCGTGGACGAGCTTCTCGGCGTCAGGAAGGGTGAGATAAGGTCAGAGTTTTGAAATATTTCTCAGGTGGTGAAAGGCAGTCTTGGAGAGGTGTTTGATGTGGGCCTCAAAGGTAAGATGAGGGTCAAACCTCACGCCCAGGTTGGTGAGGAGTGGAGAGAAAGTGATCTTCTGGCCAGAGAAAGTAATAGTGGTTATAGTGGAAGTACGGATTTGGTGTGTGGTACCATTTAACACTGCTTCGGTTTTTGAGCTGTTGAGTTGTAGGAAGTTATGTTTCATCCACGCCTCTATGTCCTCCAGGCAGGTGGTAAATGCAGAGAGTGAGGAAGAAGGTGATGATGAGGAGTGTGCGTCTGTTTTAATATAAAGTTGTGTCATCAGCGTAGCAGTGAAATGAAATGCCGAACTGGCTGATGATTTGGCCAAGGGAGAGCAGATACATATTGAAAAGAGTAGGTCCCAGCACGGACCCCTGGGGGACCCCACAGGTGACCGTGTGGGTTCTTGATTTTGAGCCACCCAGGGAAACAAACTCTGTTCTATCAGTAAGGTATGATATAAGCCACAGGTCTATTTCACAAGGGAAGTTTAGTGAGAACTCTGGATCAAGAAACCCTGAAATGTGGGAAACTCTGCATCTTCCGTTTCAGAAAGGGAGGTAACTGAAACCAGAGGAAAAGAGGTAACTTTCCTGTTTAATAAAAACAGGTAATTTAAGCTCTCGGTCAGTTACCGTAGTAACACAGTCCATGAACCTAACCTGGTTGGTTGCAGGTTTTTTACAATGAACCTCGAGGTTTTCTCCGTCCCTGCCTCCTTTCAGCCACACACAACATTTCATTTCCTCATTCATAAATTCCGCTGCGGCGAGTTTTTGTGTTAATATGCCAATAGACTAGAGTGTAAAATCCACTTTTGGCCGGACAGCAGAGTAGCGGGGGCACCCGCGCTCACGCCACCTCCAGCCGCGTGGTGGGACGGGAAGGGGGGAAGGGAGCACCGGGAGACAGGTGGCGCCCCCGAACCCCAGGCCCGGCGGGGAAAGGTCACCAGTGATGTTTTTTGGAGGGAAGGGCGGATAACAGCTGTTTTGAGAGCAGGTGGAATGTAACCACTGCGAAGTGATTGGTTTATTGCTGCGCAGATCAAAGGGTTGATGGAAGAAATACGTGCTTTCACCAGGGCTGTGGGTAAAGGTTCGAGTAAACAGGTTGAGGGTTTCATCCCTTGAACGATGTCCTCAACCTCTTGAACTGAGGTATCTCGAAAGGTACTTGGCAGGCAGGAGATCCCAGACTGTGGGTCATCAGTCGGAATCGAAGCAGAAGATCCATAAAAAAGGGCTATTCAAAAAGTATTAACTATTTCAATGTTCTTAATCTTTATTACACCCAGTTCAGAACATTATCAGTTTTTCAGAATGTGAACAAGACTGGTGAGCCTTTCCTCTCTCATCTTGCTGGTACTTTGCATAGTCCTCAGCATGTCATGCTATGTAATGATATCTGAACTCTTGAGCACCGTCACTGTCTCTGTGCAAGACATGTCGGGGTGCCCCTGTGCCCAACGAGAAAACATTCCGACTAATGTTTTTCTTGAAATTGGCTGTTCTCATCGGCAACCTTTCTTTTCACGGCAAGTTTTGAAAAATACATGACTGGGTGGCACGATGTCATTTACTTCCACTTGTCACCTCAGAATTACGTTTCACCGAAAGATGTCCTAGGCTTGAAAAAAAACACACACACACGCATGCACACACACACTTGTTTTTAAGTGTTTAATCAGTGCTATGATCTTCACGTTCCATCCACACCACTGGTACAGATAATAGGATAATCACAAAACCACATTCATCTTGACAATTTTCATGAATGTGACCACCAATGGATGGATAAATAAGTCCAAACCAATGGTCAACTACACTGACAACCAGAATTTGATATCAACAGCACAGGGGAAACACAACAGGCTATGACGACAGTTTTATAGTCAGTGCAAAAATATGTCCCAGTAGTTGTCTGTTTACATTTAAACTCCAGCTTCCAGTCAACAAGTGACGCTGTAATTGTGAGATTCTAATTTCGGCATCTTGACGCTCTTGTGCTGGTCAGTGGGGTCTCATGTTTTTCCCCTCATCTATAAGCAACTTCCCACAACACATTGGTCTGTGAAATGAGAGGGAATTTAGAGATTATTCTTATTCTTATTATATATTCTTCTTCTTATTATAATTATCATAATCATCATCTTCATAATCATATGACATGTCATATGATTGTCATTGATGATGTCATAATCTTATGACATGTAATGTTTCTTACACCATTTTGTTTCATCTGCATTTTTTCCTGTGCTTTCTATAAATAAAGAATAGTTAAGTGAATACACAAACCACAACAACCTCATCAGTCCACTGTTTCTACTCTATTCTTCTTAATCTGAGCACAGCAACAACGCTTGAAATATCTTCTATGCAAAAATATCTCAAATAAAAATTCCCGGTTAAGTTAGCAGAATGCCAAACTCCTCATTGGAACACCTAATGCTGCTCTCAGATCTGCAGTACTTCACTGACAAAATGGAGTCTACAGTTGCTTTATGGGCTTACATCCTTTGACAACAATTAATAATACTTGACAGGTACAATTATTTGACATGCATTCTTGCTTTGTTTTGAAAATATTTGGATATTTTCCAACTGTAATTAAAGAAACATGACACTTATTATTTAGATGAATGCATGTGTGTCGGCCTTGATTCAAGCCCGTTTGGTCCAGGTGGGGACAGAGCCAGCTGAGTGTGGCGAGCAAGGCACAGGCATTCAGTGATGAAGGGCTTTGCGTGCAAAGGAGGATCAGAGTTTCCAGAAACATATGAAGAGCAGCTGAGGCAAACCTCAAGGGACCTCAGACAACATGGCTCCTTTACATGGGTAAGCGTAGCAAAACAGAGCCCATGTGTTTCTGCGTACATGTTGTCCACCACATAAGAGCGCCACAAAATCAAATTGAACCAATAAAGATTTTTGGCCCTGAAAAATATGATTGTTTTTGCCAGTGGACTTTCCTGATTTAATTGAGATTGAAAATCCTTATAAAAAAAAACACGCAGATATAAAATTGTAATGGGCATGTGGCATCCATTGCCTGAAAAAATGTGGATTGTCACCCATGCTAAAAACAAAACATTATTTTTTTCATTTAGCCACATCAAGATAATATATATTTTTTTTACTGGTTAATTTAATTCTTGCTTCATTGTTAAATTCTCAGAAAAGTGTCAAAGGTGTTTTGTTTTTTAAAGTCACCTGTCTGTCACTTTCCACAAATAATAATCATGATCTCTGGGGGAGGGGCTCAGTGGTTCCCAAACAGTCAAGCAAAATGGCCTGTCTGTGTGGCAGAGTGTGTGTCAATCCATTTGCGCTGAGCTGAACAGGCCTGCTGGCAAGGGAATACTTGAGGGGAAGGACAGCCGTCTATTTTATGGCTGTGCTGACGTCAATGGCATAATTCAAATACTTGGAGAATACAGGCTTCCAGCTTACTGAGGCTGCTCTCACTCTTTTTCGGGCAGGGGCATGACTAAAACCCGACATGGATTTCTCCATTGCTGCTTCGCGTATTATAGTTACGCGTTGGATTTCAAAGAATAAACAAATAAGAAACTTAGACTGTTTGACAAGAGGCGTACTCAAGAGAATCAAGTAGAATCTGTCAATTTGAAGTTTACGGTAACAAATCAGGTGACAACAAATTATTTGCAGTTCCTAAAATGTAAATATATGAACCATATGAAAAAATGTGGATGTAGTTATTCTCTAGTTCTAGAAGTTCGAATGGCCCAAAAAGTTTTTTAACGTTTGAACTTTCATCATATGTGACATCATTATGTGAGATTTGATGATACATCAGCAGACCAGGACTCTGCTGGGAACAGATGCGTTCATGTTTTTTTGGTTCCATTGCTGTTGGCTTGATCGGACTCTCATCGGGTGGCTTCTTGTGATATGCCCTTTAGATATTTTACAAAATGATACAAAGGACAAATTGGAGAAAAACCACGCACAACAATATACAAACTCTAGACCAGGCTTCCCCAATTCTGGTCCTTGAGATTGACATGTTTCCATACTCCAACACACCTAATTTCCTATAATCAGCTCATCAGCAAGCTCTGCAGGAGCCTGAGGAAGCCTGCGCTACAACATTTAACGCAAATAAAGGGGAATACTTTTTGGGGGGTCTAAAGTAAGTAAGCAATAACTGCAGCAAGAACTGATATGGGTGCTGATCTGGATAAAAGTAAGAGTCTGGGGATTTTTAATAGATGGATAATAAATTGATTTTAAAGACAACAATTGATGATAGGAGTGTGACGATATATCGATACCGCGATAAATCATGATACTTTGTCTCCCGATAGATTATCGATACGCCTACGCAAATATCGCAATATTTGTAGTTAATATACAGCCACAATAACGGCTCCATTGTTCATTACTTATTGAGCAATTACTTGGCAGGCCGCTAGCAGGAGCGCCTCATAAGAGTGGCGGGGAAATGTATGGAAGTCTTTAGGCGAAGAAGACTCATGAGCTTACTTTTAGATGTGTAAGACATTTATTATCTGTCCAGCAACTGACTCAGTTTTGCATACGTAACATTTTAAAACACATTTTATGGTTCGACTTTTTGAAGCACATAATTTCTGAGGAATATTAATATTGATTTTATTGTATTTAATATTTAATTAATTGTATTTATTTACTTTTGCTATGTTACACAAAAAAAATCATCACAGTTTATAAAATGAAATAATTCACTATATAACTGACTGCGAGGTTGCATGACAATATTGTTTAAGAAAGATGCAAATTCGTTCACAGAAAGTGGTCTCTGTTAAGAAAAAATTTGTATTTGTTTAAAAAAAAAAATACACTTAAGTACTCACTGTGAAGAAGACACCAGTTTTAATATTTTGTTTCAGTGATGGTACAAAAAAAAATAAATACCTGACCGATATATCGATCATCGCAGTATCTCATATCGTGAGATAATCATTATCGTGAGCCTTGTATCGCATATCGTATCGCATATCGTATCATATCGTGAGGTACCCAGAGGTTTCCACCCCTCTTTGATAAGGTGCATTACTAAAGTAGTACATTTCGTGCTGCAAAAATTTTGCCTTTGTCTTTTTTTGATCATTTTCCATGACTTTCCATGTCTCACCACAATTGTTTAATGCGTGTGTGTGTGTGTGTGTACATTTACATGTGGGGATGGTAATAGTATACTTTCCACCGTCTGTATTTATCTAAAGCACTTTGTGTTACATTTTTAATGTACTAAAAGTACTTGATGAGATGCTGTATTGATTTGATTTCACTTTATTTTCATCATTGCTGCATCTTTAGAAAATGAACTAATAATGTCTGCTGATTGTTGATGCCTTTTTTGTCCAGCATTTGGTCTCCTTTGAGCCCCCTGTCCTCAAGCACTCAAATGTCAGTCTCTGAAAGCCTGAAAAGCACATTTTGTGACAAACATTCTGTTTATTTAGATCTTGTTGGATACCAAGCAGAACTATATTTCCCAATTGACAATCACTAGTAATCTGTATCTCTCAATATCCAAACTATTTAAAGTTCATGGTAAAATGGGCGGTAATCCCAGTGTCGAAATCTGACCTGCAACAACAGGCCTGGCCCCTGCTCCACAAACAAGTCTGCAATGTCATAAACAAGGTGCTAAATATCAACTCTTCTCAAAGCTTTCTACACACGTTGATAGCCAGTGCATCCAAGTGAAGGGAAATATGGAGGGCAAAAAAACCACACAATTCTTAATTTGAAATAAAGTCTGGCAGCATTGGTGTGGGGTGGACCCAAGCGCAGGGAAGCAAGGTGTGGAGGCAGGTATGGGCTCAAAGAAAGTTAATTTAATTAAACAAGAAAAAAAGCCAAACAAGGTGCTTGGGTATTCAAAAAACAGAGAATCCAAAAGTCCAAAACAAGATTCAAAGTAACAAACATTTTTAACTAGGGCTGTGCCACAAATGATTCTTTAGCTAGACACCGATAGTACAATTAGTCGACTAATCGGACCATATGAAAATTGAAGCATTTAGCGCCATCGATATGAAATCTGCAGACTTGGGTCAATTGGTGGAACCCAGAGTTCAAAATAAACATGGTGAAGCTGCATTTAACCGTTATGCTGCACACACATGAAATAAGCTGCCAACAAAGGTCAGCACCAAATGTCAATGC
The DNA here is from genome assembly GCF_051991255.1 of Vanacampus margaritifer. Classification (NCBI taxonomy): domain Eukaryota; kingdom Metazoa; phylum Chordata; class Actinopteri; order Syngnathiformes; family Syngnathidae; genus Vanacampus; species Vanacampus margaritifer. The sequence continues at coordinate 5,443,470 of NC_135444.1, forward strand.
TTTTAAATCCAGGTTAAAAACTTTGCTTTTTTTCCCTACACCTTAAGGTCTTCTAAATATTTTTAAATCATTTTTTTTCTTTTAACAAGTTTAGAAAACTACTATTTTTTTCCTTTTAAATGTGTTTAAAGGTTTCTGTTAATGTGATTTAACGTTACCAATGTACATTATTTTAGTAAACCACTTTTGTTTTCTCTTCTTTGTTTCAGAATGTGGTCAATTGTTAGTTGTTGATGCTTGCAGGTGTTGTGTCTTTGCTTGTGTAAAGCACATTGAGTTGCCTTGTGTATGAAATGTGCTATAGAAATAAAACTGTCTTGCCTAGCCTTGCCAGCAAGCACCTCCTCTTTCTCTTATGTAACAAGCATTACCTTACAGCCTGAATTGTTGAAGTATGTACAAACTAAAAACAAAGACAACTTTAGATGATAGTAAATTCAACTTCAACTTGCAGCTTGTATCAACAGTCCTGACTTGTTTATTAATGAACTGAAGGCCATCTTTAGCTGTAACTATTAAGTGTATTTTAAAATGGAACCAAAAACTACAGTATACTTTTTTACACAATCAGGAAAATTCACTGTGGTGAAGAAAACTAAAATAAACACTTGGGTTTGTTTTTAATTTAGTTTTTATTTAACCTTTATCCAAAACGTTTGGTTTTGCTTCACTAGTACTAGTTAATTTGAAAGAGGTAAACTGAGCTACACAATTAAAATTAGGTATGCACCTGAAACAAAAAATAAATAACTAAAATACTTAACTCATTCACTCCCAGCCATTTTTACTGAAGCAACCCCCTCCGCTCCCGGCTGTTTTACTGGATTTTGACTGATTTTGCAAGGCACACATATTATTGTATACTGTATTATTGCTATAAAAACATGGAACCTACCAAAAGAAAGATCTCTTCTTTCATCAGGAAAAAAAGTATATTAGAATCTAGCTAAGTTTCATCAGTATTCACAAATCGGTTTAGAACTGTGGGTAAATGAGCTTTTTTCAACATGGCCCTGGTTGATCTCTTTTGCTCTGGTGCCACCTGCTGGCCGTTTTTGTAATAACAACCATTTCTTCAACCGATCAATCTGCAGTTGAGAGGCTGCATCAAAGCCTTCTGTATGCTCTAGCATAAAACATACATACAACATAAAAACGTATAAATACGTCTTTGGGACACTTGGTGAGGCCAGCCCCAACCAGCCGGACAGTTTATGCCTCCCCGCTCCAATGGCAACCACCACGGCGGACCCTTAGGCGAGCCTGGGGGTCCCCAGCCTTTTGGATAATATTTACAGCAGAAGCGTTGCCGCACATTAATATGCATAACAACTAGTGGTGCAACGGATCATTATTGATCCGTGGTTGGTTCGGATCAGGCCCCACGGTTCAGACCATGCCAAATACGCGAATTGGTTGGTGGGGGGGAGAAAAAAAAGAAAAAAAAAGAAAAAAAAAGAAAAAAAAAGTCCACAGCATCATATAAACTGATAGGCTGCATAGGTGTGACAAAAAAAAGGAGGCGCCACCTTGTGTGATACAGCAGATTGTTACAAAATGTGTAGACATGTGATCATAGTCTGAAAATATTAGAACAAAACTCGCTATATTTTGAATAATATTCAAAAACAGAATTATGGATATCAATGTGTGGCAACGCTTCCGATGTAATTATTACGTATTATTGGTTGGGTGGGGTGGGGGGGGACTGCGCATTCACAGTCGACTCAATACCATTCTGACATGACATGTCAAGGAAGCTGAAACATACTCAACATAACACGCTAAGCTTAACTTCAAAATTAAGTTTACCAAACACAGTAATACATAGACGACCAT